>NC_089752.1:73800319-73810319 GCF_040412425.1 Macrobrachium rosenbergii | reverse complement strand
AATGCTGGCAACGTTGTAATCTCTATCATGGCTCTCATAATTCTACAGCCAGGTGCTGATTATACACACGCTGCATAAAGATCCTCTCTGACGAGTTGTAGATCCTCTTGCACATGTTGACAGCTTGCGTATCCATTATGCGTACGCCCCATCCAAGTTGTAAACCCCTTTAAAAAAACAAAGGTTATGGCACAGCTTCGTCGGTCTGCATCCTTGACACAAACTGCTGCCATGCAGGGTTTGGGGAATGCTCTACAGGAGCAGTTCGTCAGAGCTACGTCATGGGTCAATCGAAATTCCATAACCCCTGAAACTGTATTCCTCATAATGAATGCCCAGTTATCGCAAACTTACTTACAATGGATTAATGTACACCTGTCCCTATAATCAATTGCTAATGACTGAAACTTATCCCCTATTATACACATAGTTTCTAGTCCCTCTAGCATCACTACACTATTATTATATGTACTAGGATAAGGTCACATAATATAACTACAAAACGATTCCTTGGCACTTGTTAGAATCTTTATAATTAGCCCTCTGCCAGAAAAATATTTCTTCATCAATCCAAAATACCTATATAAATCATTAATAATGAAAACTATGTTGGACTCTCATTTATAAACCCCTTTCATTAAAACTAATTCCATTACCCCAAAAGGCAAAATATCACCACAAAATCAAAAACTGCCCATGTAAAACTGCCATCACTGCTTGCACCTGAGATTTAATCTCATCTAACAAAGAAAGAATTGGTCTATTCCTCAGTATTTAAAATCGAAGCATGTATTATCAAAAAGCAATTGCCAGCTCTAAGTCATCCCTAAACCCCTCAAAAGTAAATTACAACATATTGAACGCTTTCCTCAAATCTACAGAACATCGACGCAACTCTATGGTGCTACCGCGTAACTTTTAACTTCCAAAAATACAAATTACACCAACAGCCCAAAAAATGCAAAAGAAAGCCCGAAATGCTGCAAATAAAAAAAAAAAAAAAAATAAATAATGCAAATGACCCGAATGATACACAACTTCCATGTAAAAAAAAACCTGACACATTATGCTAAACCCCCGCATCAGTGTGCATAGGAAAGTGAGAAAAAACCATAAATAGCTATTTAACCCCAACAAAACCAAAACGAGAAAAAGAAAAAACTAACCATAATAAATGCCCCCCCAAAAAGCAACCAAACAAACCTCCACCCATTACTAGGTTGTTCTTTTGATCTTAAATATATGTGTTAATCTAGTCATCCCCGTATCTTCATCCAGAACAACAAACCTATTTCCTCTTTTCTCTTCCATAACTCGAAACGGTCCTTCAAATTTGGGACCTAATTTACAATTTAATTTATTTCTGACGTTAATTTTCAAAAATACCTTATACCCAACTGCAATTCTTGTGCCGACTGACTTCGCTAACTTCTCTTAACCATTTCTTGCCTCTTCGACTCAAGATTACTACTAAGACTTGCATGCTTCTCCTTAGCTGTAGCAAGGATACAATTAATTGTATCGTCACAACTGGATAGCCAAATAATGCATCAACTAGCGACATACCAATGGTAATACTAACCATTGTATTTATACTATGTCTCACCACGTCAATGTATCGATCCCAATTAGTATCATTACCACCCACTGCAACTCTATGGGCTTTGTGCACCTTTCTCTTGGCTCGCTCATATACCCATTAGCTTCAGGCCTGTACAGACGGATATTAACTTTCGGTATCCCCATAACTTTCGCAAGGCACTCTAATGTTCTATTCATAAATTCTCTCACATTATCAGAAATAAACCTCAGGAACCCCATATCTACAAATATACCCATTAAAAAATGTCACTGCTACCTCATATGCCATCTTATTCTTTAAAGATAAATTTTCCACTAGTCTTGTTAATTCATCTATAATCACCAACAAATCCCAACTCATAAAAATTCATAAGCAGATCCACATGCACCCTCTGAAAAGGCCTACTAGGGATAGAAAAAGACTCCAATTTACACAATGTAACCCATGTAGGTTTACTTGAACTACCCACAGAACACCCCTTGACAAAATTCTCCTCTGAAGAAAACATATTTGTCCAGAAAAATTGAGTATGCACACTCTGGTACATCTTCTCAATCCCCAGATGAGGACAACCAAATTTTACAATGTATAATCTCCAAAACTACTGGAATCAACTCTGTTGGCACTAAAATCTGTATTGTATCACCTTTATCCTCAGTACTCCTCAATATGTATTTAATTCTCCTCACCAACAAATTACCCCCTAACTCCAGACCTGCATAAGGCAACTTATAACTCTGTATCATAAATTCACCTCTAAGGAACACCTTTGTGTCTACTAAAACCTCATCTTCGTCTTGTTTGTTCTCCACCAAACTGATATCCCAGTATACACACTTACCAGTTACAGTACACACATGGTCACCCTCCATGTCCACAAAATTCCTACTAAGGGTATCTGCTACCATATTATGTCTGCCTTCAATATACTTAAGCTTAGCATCAAAATCCCTAATTGTCAAAAACCACCTAGCCCTCTTAGGAGAAAGATCTGGCTTATTAAAACGACCTGACGACGGCTTATGATCCGTAAGGACTTCCACCTTATTCCCCGTCTACAACACCTTAACATGAACCAAACTAGACACTACAGCAAAAGCTTCCTTATCTACGGCGACCATTAACCTTACATTACTCCCCTGTCTTAAACTTTCTGCTATACAAAGCAATTGGATGTAATTTACCTTCAAATTTCTGCAGCAAGCAAGCACCTACCCCCTCTTGACTGGCATCTGTCACTAATGTGAAAGGCAAAGAGAAATTAGGAAATCTCAAAACTGGAGGACTCATCAAAGCCTCTTTGGGTTTCTGGAAGGCTGCCTGCTGAGCCTCGCCCCATGAAAACCTGTACATCATTTCTCAGTACATCTGTCAAAGGTGCCAACAACGTAGAAAACCCTTTCACAAACATATTTCTCAGTCCTGGGTGTAGGAAAATCCACAATAGCTTTGACTTTGTCATTGTTACTCAAACACCTTCTTTTGAAATGACATTTCCTAAATATACAATCTATTTCTTTAAGAAATCACACTTGGCTAGTTTAACTTTCAGACCTGCCTTTCTAAGCCTCCTGGGGACTTCCCTAAGCACCTCTAAATGTTCCTCTATAGAATCTGTAGCAATCAAAATATCTCTCATATAGACGCATAATTTTTTCCCCAACAACCCATGCAAGACAGTATTCACTTGCCTTGTAAATGTCATAGGACTACCTGACAAACCAAAAGGCATTCGTGTAGGCTATATTCATAATGTCCCTTAGGGACTGAAAAAGCCGTCAACCTTCTACTCTCCTTACTTAGTGGCACCTGCAAAAACCCTTGTATGAGATCAATTGAAGAATAAATATTCTTATTCCCAATTTCCACAACTAAATCTGGCAGACACGCCACCGGATACCTATCAGGAATGGTCTTCTCATTTAGCTTCCTAAAATCCACACATACACTGATTGAACTATCCTTCGTGGGTACTGCCAACAACAGGAAATTAAACAGTGACGAGGTAGGCCTAATTGTACCTTCTTCCCACTTGTTAACCTCTTGCGCCACCTGTTCCCTAATCTTAAAAGGTATCCTATACAGTGGGACAAAAATGGGTTTAGTCCCTTCCTCCAGCTGCACCTGATGCACTAACACACCTGTTATCCCCAATTTATTCCCCTTTAAAGCAATAACATCTGCATATTCAGCTTACACCTCACCTAACCCCTCTGTATATTCTGTATAGTCAGCTGCACCTAAATAAACCCTATAAATCTCCCTTCTAACCTCCATTTCAGCCTCTGAATATCCAGTCTGCTCCCCTACTAATGCCACTGATTCAGTCTCATCACTCCATTCCTCCAAATCCACAATATAAGACAGTATTCCTATGATATCTCCTAACTGAATTATTGCAGTTTAACAATTCCACACATGTAACACCATTATTTAACACCTTATTTACTGAAACTGTACTCGCCACACATTTAAGTTTCTCACTACCTTCCACCAAACACACCTGTTTACTCACCTTTACATCACTCACCTTCACTTTCACCATAGCAACCATACTTGGTTCTGAAATTATATCCTCCAACAAAATGGCTTTATATATCTTCTTCCCCTCATCATTAAGCTCAACTTCCACCTGTGATTGGTTATCTCTTAGAACTTACTCAGTGTCTCCATTTATTCATCCTTTTCTCCTACGTTAGCCATTCTCCCCTGCATTTTCTCAGCACCTACATATGGAATAAAACCCGCAGTTTCACCAACAGTTATACCACCTTTACTAGGGTATATAGAAATACCTATCCTATTACATGCAAGATGGCCCAATAAAATCTTATTCCCCAAATTAGTGCCTCTTACTAACAAAACTGGTTCCCTCATTACCTGGTTCCCAGCGAACAACAGATATCCACGTTACCTACAACATCCAGTTTATAAGCCTGTGCACCACACACTTTCTTTTCTGAATACCTTAACCGATAGTGGGAAAACATCGACTGATAAAAATCATTGTCCACCAAAGTGACTGAAGCACCATATCCATAAAAATCAAAATATTAGACTCAGATACAGCTCCCTTCAACACAGGCTTCGGCTCTCTTATATCTCCCAAAAGCCCTATATGACACGAACAGTTTACCTTTTTCCGTTTACTGTTCATCCCTCCAAAAAATCCTGTGTATTTTTAGACTTCCTGTGATGTCCCTCTGAGGAGCTATATATATATATATATATATATATATATATATATATATATATATATATATATATATATATATATATATATATATATATCAATGGAAGAACAGATTACAAATTTTTTTTTGCAGACTCCCCACGCATTCGTGGGTTTCTAGCGGGTCTCCTTTCAAATTATTACATCGTAAATAGGTTTCGCTATGCTACGAACCTCACTTTACTAACTGTAAAATGTTTCCTTTGGGTATTAATCGTCCTTTTATGGATCGTAAATATTTGTTACAGGAGACGCCAATGGTCCGAAAAGGATTATATGTCCTGAAAATTGTTGTGGAAAGAGATTCTAAAAGTATGGGGTTTTGCAGTACAATGGAATAGTTACTAAAAAAAATATTTACTAAAATTCTTAAGCCATTATGACGGGTGCTGCGATGGTTTTCTGTGGGTCAGTCCATCTCTTAAAAGAATGGAATGCCGGAAAACAGAGGAATTAAAAGAGTATCAGCTTAGAAGTGGATAAAGAGTTGTTTAATTAAATACCTGTTATGAATCGGGTATCAGTATACACTCACACATGCCTGCACCACACGCACACATACATACATTCATAAACAATACTTAAATACATACATACATACAGACACACACACACACACACACACATATATATATATATATATATCTATATATATATATATATATATATATATATATATATATATATATATATATATATATATATATATATATATATATATATATATATATATATATATATATATATATATATATATATATATATATATATATATATATATATATATATATATATATATATATATATGTGTGTGTGTGTGTGTGTAATAATATCTGTGTGTGTGTGTGTGTGTGTGTGTATGTATGTGTGTGTGTGTCCTTGTACTGACAGGACTTTTTTATATTTACATACATTAAGCCATAAATACCATTCAATATTGAATTCGCTATACCTTGGGAATAACTTACACCAATGGGAATCCTAATTGATGAGTGCATCTTCCCCGACCTGTATTCCAACCGGGGCCTTTGGTTAAGATACCATAATAGAAAGTCCACTTTAACCCCCCGGTTGTCATGACAGATATGACCTGTTTTCGAATTCAGGTTTTGTACTTAGAAACGACATTAGCCCATCTGTATCATATCTAAACCAAAGGCCCGGTTTCGAATTCTGGCAGAGCTAGATCCGCTTATCTTTATAAGTACCTATGGGTGTAAGTTATTCAAAAAGGAATATTTCATTCCATAAATGATGTCTGTGGCTTAATATTTATGGAATATAATATAATATAATATAATATAATATAATATTATATATATATATATATATATATATATATATATATATATATATATATATATATATATATATATATATATATGTGTGTGTGTGTGTGTGTGTGTGTGTGTGTGTGTGTGTGTGTGTGTGTGTGTGTGTGTGTGTGTTTTGTGAGAATAATACAAAGGCATGATATTACTTCTCTTAACCCTCTCTCTCTCTCTCTCTCTCTCTCTCTCTCTCTCTCTCTCTCTCTCTCTCTCTCTTTTCTAGTCTCATAACACTCACATAACACTTATTGCATGATAGCGACGACATGATTTTCTTCGCATGTAATAGCAGAAGAACTGAAATGAATTTCAGTACGCTTAATGGTAGATTGGTTTTCCAGGAAATGAATTTTTAACAAACGTATGAACTTCTAACGTCCATGCACCTTAATGGCTTGACCTTTGTTATTCAGTTTCATCTAACATGAAATTATTTTAATGTTTTGTTGGACAGATTAATGTATTGGACTGATAACGTATGAAATAGGAATTTGCTGGTATAGGTAACAGCTTAATGAAATTCCTCAAATTCATTCAAAATTGCCTGTAAATAAAGATTAAGTACTGCATAAAAAGCAGTGAATAAACAAGACCAAAATGGATACTGCTGCATGAGAAGACAAAAAACGCTTAAAACATGAAAATGAAACCAAAATAAATTACGATTTGCATAGTAAACATACATATATCTCAAAAGAATACTGATATAGACTGATGGTCAGATGAAACACGATTATCGGGAGATTAAACTGGACGTATTTAAATTTATATGCTTTAATGACTGAAAAAATATACTATTTGTGGGCTTAGCTTGTCTGTGCGTGCATGAGCTTACAGCAGCTTTTCTAATCAGTAAAAGACAAATGAAATTTCCACTTTTACTTCATTTATCTATATATTGTTTTTTTAAATAAGAATTACCTGTGTAATAATAAAGCATTGCTCGTCATCCCCTCCAATGTCTGTCTATTTGTATATCTACCTTTCTCTAGTTTTCAGCGCAAGTCTGTGGACAAATTCTAGGCCAATACAAATTAATTGGACACTGTTAATACCACTGAAAGTTACTTACTGTACGTGGTTTCTGGTAACATATTCTTTTCATTTATTTGTTTAATTCAGTTACAGTACTTCCAAAATATTTTGATATCCCCAGCAAATAAGCATTTACTGTCATGGTTAAGCCTGTGCTATTTTGTTTTTACTTTTCAAGCGTCATTTTTATTGATGTCTTTAATTACTCTAAAATGCAGAGAAACTTGTTTTAAAAACAAGCCAGAGAAGGCATTTTTATAGTGACGTATGTATTTCAACAACTGATGTTCGTAATAACTAGTTTCTTCTGTATCATTTGTCGAATTACAGGAAAATCAAGAATTAAAATTTCGTGCAATTACCTTTTTGTCAGACAGGCTGACGGAATTGCTATTTCATAGTTCCTTCGCTATTAATAATTTTCACTTAAATTTTCATTGTTTTTTACAGTCTATTCTTGTGTTCTACAGATCTCATTATTGGCCTGCTTTCCCCACTGGTCACTTTAGGATTGCAGCATTCCGCTTTTCAACTTAGGGATGCAACTTAGCTTGTGAACAATAATAATAATAAATTCAATAATAATAAAAACGACGCTGAAAATGGTATTGCAAAGGCGAAGTGCATGCAAGAGAGGTGAATGATGGTTTGCTAGGCGTTTGAAACTCTGGTGATAAGCCTTCCGTACAGATGTATGAAGCAGCTAAAGTTGTACACGTATTCTGCACAGGATCTCATCCGTGATTCACCAGAATAAGTACGTGGTAGTAGTCATTGTTTGAGTAAACGACTTATGTAAATCCGCAGCCACACAAACCTGCAAGTATATATAGAAATATACATACATACATAACAATGATTACACACATATACATATATATATATATATATATATATATATATATATATATATATATATATATATATATATATATATATATGTGTGTGTGTGTGTGTGTGTGTGTGTGTGTGTGTGTGTGTGTGTGTGTATGTGTGTGTGTGTGGGTGTGTGTGTGTGTGTGTGCGTGTGCACGTTTGTGCGTGTGTGTGTGGGTGTGAGTAAGTATGTATATAGGTATGTATGTATGTATATTTCTATATACTGTATACTTGCATGTTTGTCTGTCTGCAGTTTACATAAGTCATTGTATTCTAACAATAACTACTATATATATATATATATATATATATATATATATATATATATATATATATATATATATATATATATAAGAGATATCCTCCCTCATACAGACACCAGCGCATAATTAGTTTTGACTGTTGGGGCCGAGGAAAATTGGCGGGAGACGGGTGGAAAACAGACATAGTTTGAACCAGATTGGAGCTGTTAGCACCAGTAGGTAGCGAATAGGCCTCCCTTCCCCCCTTTAATCTTTCGATCAGGGGAACAATGGGACCCCCTTTTCACCCCCATCACGTGATGTGGGAGTAGTTAGCGCTTGGATAGGTTAATGGGCTTATTAGGGATAGTGGCCAGGTAGGACCTTAATCTTTAAGTACTTAACCTTTAAGGAATCTTTCCCTCTGTCCTCATTGCTGGTTGTCTGACTTTTTTGCAGGGAATGTCGGCCTAAGTTGAGGACCCAGCAAGCCGCCGCTGTTTTGGAAGATGTGAGAGGCTTTCTCGATTCCGTTCTGAGCGCATGTCTAGCGCTCATCTTTGCTCCAGCTAGCTGACGTATTTCTGACGAATGGCTGATCGATTGTTGGTGTCTAAAATTGTTAGTCCAGGTTCATGCATTGCAGATAGTCAGTAAGCCAGCCCTTTCCCTTCTCATTGAACCCCTTAAATCTCTCATTCCTTTAAACTTTAACTCCTTCCTCCACAAAGCAATTTTCCTTTGTTAAGTGTCCTGCTTCGGCCTCCCGTATCTCACCCCATAACGTGCCTTGAATTCCAGTAAAAGATCCAGTGATAATTATCCAGTTATCCCTTCCCCAGTGCAACTTAAGGGCAACTTAGTCTAAGTTATACAAGTGCTGAAGTTTCTCTTTGTGTGACGGCGAGCATGTGCTCATTGCGCCTGGGCCCGAATCCATTAATATTCAAAGACTGTGATTACGTGATTCCTAAACATTATCTGCTGGGCTATGTAGTGTTTAATATTTAAGAACGTGCATTGTGCAATATTTTATAGGGAGACTCCATTTCTTTCAGTGTGTGCCGTGCTAATCCATAACCTCTGTTACAGGGGGATATCATCTGCTCCGTTGCAATCTGTGTCCGCTAAGCCTGACTGCCATTCAAATTGCGAAACCCATTCCTGGTTGCAGTTCGATTACTGAATTCCGTTGTTGGCCCAACAGAACATTTACATTACTGATTCCATCATCCTGGAGTTCATACCTGTGAGGCTTATTGCCTGTTTTGTCTGTGGAACGATTGCTGCTTTGTTGAGGGTGCACTCCTTTTCCCGGTGGTGCTTGTTTTTTTGTGCATACAGAGTTTACGTCTGTTGTCTTCGCTTTGGTAGCAATAGTCAAGTCTGGGTACTCATCGAGTCAGGGTCCAGACAGTATAGCAGCATAGACAGGTAATTGTTACCTGTTGGCCTCTACAGTGGTCGAGGATGTGAACTTCGTTCAAGTTCGAGGATGAGAGTATGACTAACCCGAGTCATCAGTGGAGAGGAGGCATTCCTCTGGGACAGCAATTTGGCTGTCTCATCGACTCTGCGTGAACATCTGTGTTTCATGGAGATGTCCCTGTTTGCCGTCATGGGGCGGTTTTGACGACTTCACGGCAGTTGCTTCTTGGTCATCCTCGATGACCTTTGATGGTCATCCTCTGTGACCCTT
>NC_089752.1:73762819-73795319 GCF_040412425.1 Macrobrachium rosenbergii | reverse complement strand
TTGGATTGCCCCTATTTTTATATCGGCCAATCTAGCTAAGATTTAGATGTACGTATTAAACAATATAACTATTCAGTCAAAACTGGACAAGCATCCAATGCTATATTCATTCATTTAAGTGAAAACTCTCACAGGATAAATTGGACTGAAAGTTCAGTGATTGCCAGATCGAAAGATTTCTCTTCAAGAAATCTATTGGAGTCTGCTATTATCCAGCTTACTTCCAGTTGTAATTTTAATCTTAGCCCTGGCATGTATTATTTGGACCAATGTATTAGAAAAATGTTCAAGAATGACATAAAAGATAAAATCACTGACTTAATTACAAGGTAGCCACTTGATATATATTTTCTATATATCCGTATGTTTAATATAATTTTTTATTGGAAAAATGTTCATCTTGCAAAAAGTTATTGTTTACAAAGAAAAGAGAATTATTGTGTTGTACTAAAACTTTTTAGGTGGTCAGTCACGAACCTGTATAATCTTTTAATTGTCCTGTCTCTGCTCATGAACGGTTGATCCTAATCCTTTGTAAAAACCTCTTAAATATTTAATCCTGTTTTTGATGCAGTTCTACTAATTCTTCAAGATCAAAGTGGATTCATGGTACATATGTTTCCTTTATAATCCCCATCTGTCATTTATATGAGCTTTCTTTTGTAAACATACTTTTATATTTATTCAGTCTGTTAAGTAAAGGACTAGTAATCGAAAGGCCTCGGATGTTCCAAAGTTACATCAATCCAGCAGTGGATATTTTCTTTATTTTCACAATACATCTATGATATATATATATAAGAGCTATATATCTACTATTATTCATGTGCATTTGATGGTATGTACAGATATCTGTAGTATTTTCGTGCGATAAGGTGCTATTTGAAAACAGTGAGTCCTTATATTGTTTGAAATTTGTGCCCAATTAAAAAGACTGATTAGGTTTATGGAATAATTTTTTTTTTTTTATTTTTTTTTAACCATCCTCACTGGGTCATAAGAACAGATTTCGTAAATCTGGAGTTTCATTATAAAAAACCTGGTCCTAGAGTATATTTCATTTCTAGTTGCTTTGATAAACATTTATGGCAAAAACAACTAGTGACAAGAAAGAGGCAATTTTTGTATCAATGATAATGTTATTTTTTCATTATTAAATATATTTGTTTTATATCATTTTATAAAAAATATGTCTATATATAAAAGATTATAAAATGATTATGTTTCTTAATGAAAAAGGGGGATATCATCATCACAAAATCAACAAAGATGGAAAAATATTTCTCTTAGACAAGGAGACATACATCAATAAATTTCAAGAACTTCTAAACGATGCGGAGACCTTTATTGACAAATTAACGAAAGATCCCACAACAAATATTGCTGCTCAATTTTACAAATCAGTTAGAACCATAGGGGCAATAAGAAGGACATAGAACTACTTGAGACATTCAGGGCAATCAACCCCTCTCTCCCTATTTTTACGGCCTTTCGAAAACACATAAAGATTTTCCTTCGCCCCATAATATCTAGCATTTTACATGTAAAATTATCAAAATGGCTCACAGACCTGTTATCACCCTTTCTAGGAACCTTCTCATCCTCCCAATGTCAAACATGCAGAAGATTTTATACAAAAATTTAATAGTTTAAACATTTTATCAAACAACATCAAATTGCTCAGCCTAGATGTCGAGTCATTATTTACTAAAGACCCGATCGCCGACGTGTTGTCTTTCTTAAAGAGGAAGTTAAAACCATATGAAGACCATTTTTCTCTTGGCATAGATAAAACTCTAAAACTTATCAACCTCTGTGTAACTAACAACGTGTTTACTTTCAATGGTAATTTTTACAAACAAAAATTTGGCTGTAGCATGGGAAATCCCCTATCACCCCTTTTAGCAAACTTGTACATGGAATATTTCAAAACAGAACTTTGTCGTCTATCAAATCCCGCAAGAATGATCTGGCTTTAGATATGTAGATGATATTTTTAGTGCTTTCTGGGACAATAGCTGGGAGACTTTAATAATTTTAATAGACTAAATTCGCTAGTTCCGACCATAAAATTTAAAACAATGGGAAAAGGAAGGAAAAATTACCGTTCCCTAGATGTTTTCATAAGAGGACAGAACAGATATGCCTTCACAGTATACAAAACCCACTTTCGCTGTTTCTATATTCATTTCCACACAACCACGATATTTCTGTAAAAATCATGGTAATGGTGAACCTCTTACTCAGGGGCATAGAATATGTTTGAAAATGGGTACCTAGACAAAGAAGTCAACACGATCCGCCAACACCTAACGCAACTGCTTACCCACCCCACACTATCGAGGCTATCAACAAAGGAATAAAATATACTACAAAGGTCCAACTCACAACAGACAAATAGATTTTAACAACAAAATAAAGCTACCGTACGATGAAAACATCCAAAAAGCCACAAGAACAACTCAGGTCTAACAATCTTTTCATCTTCCATTATCCCAAATCCATCGGAGCTCGCTCATTAACGTATACTTAAATAACAAAGGGAAAGAAGCCGGGTTTACAAGATACCGTGCAAAAATGGTATGATTTTTAAATAGGGGAGACATGTGATCGCTCTCGCAAAGAATAATAGAGCACAAAGGTAATAAGTTATGCTTGGAGAGTTCGGGATTTTCCTCATATCAAGAGATACTGGACATTCCATAAGCTGGGGGGGCAAGCTGGTTTTCAAAAGTAGCTATCTGTACAAAAAGAAAGATGCTGGAATCTGCTATCATCAATCAAAAATAATATGAACTTATCAGAGGACATTGGAAATCGGACGACATCGACGCTTTAATCCTCAGACCTTTCTGAAGAAGGTGGCCCAGAGAATACGACCTCAGAATCGTCACAAATGGGAGTTAATGAGGCCAAAACCACTAGGGGAATTGGTTATGCTCCTCCTTCTTAGGAAACAGTCACCTGCATACCATCGGAGACTTAATGCCACACCTTATATGCTTTGTATATATACCCTTGTAACATTTCATCTGTCCATATTCTACCAATGTTATGAGGCACAGAAACAAGTGCCTAAATATATGGTTGCAACGTTTAAATAGTGTTTTATGGACCTTTTATATTCATATTAAAATGCAATATTACATATAGAAAAAATGACATTCATATATGGGACGTATATGTAGCTTTTATATATATATATATATATATATATATATATATATGTATATATGTGTATCATATATGTATATATTATTATATAGATATTATATATGCAATATTATATATATATATATATGGATTCCTTTATACATAAGCTAAGTGTTCATTTATGTTACAGACTAAATACACAACACAATTTAAGCCACTGGAACACCTTCTAAAAAAATAACAGTGTCTCAGAAATCTCAGGGCCATTGAGTAGAATGAAGGCGCTTTCGCTGACTCCGACTCAATTGCCAGTTGTAATCTGGTATGATATTTGGAACATACATACATACATGGGTATATGATGTCATTGTTTCAGCCGTTCATATTTTCTAAAGTTCAAATCAAAGTATTTCAAAGAAGGCATCGTTTACCCCATATAAATGGGTTTAAAAAAGTTAAAATTAAAGATGAAGACTGAATATATATATATATATATATATATTGATATATTGATCAATATATATGTATCACATAAACTATAAAGATAGTTTTAGTGGATTTATATAGGGATAATGCTCATTCTTAGCTATAGGATATTAAATATTTTGATTCTCTTACTTCAAAGAAAGGTTTTATCTGCATAGATATATAATGTTTTACTTCATTATATATATATTTTGTAAACACAAGAGGACCAGGAGGTAAAAGTTGGCTGCACGTTACGGAATGAGGTTTCTATGACAGAGGATCCATTATATTTTCACAGCCCGACACAGCCAAAGCGTTCTGCCTACGAATAATAAGAGACTACGCTGAGCTGTTGAATTTTAAAAACACCAGTCCAAATGTTAAGTCACAAGCGGAATTTCCATATAATTAAATTTACAAAGTAACGGCGTATATATGGTATTCCTATCAAACATTTTATCGGGTATTCCCAATAAGGTAACGGCTGGGAAATCTTTACGGTTAGTTGGGTCAAGTTACTCCCGATTTTCGTAATGAGTCATTACAAATCTTCAAGCTTGTTTTTTCCTTAATTTTAATCATAACATTACAAAAGGGCTGAGCTAACGCTTTAAATTTAAAAAATCTAATTTTTGGCTTACAAATAGCTTTTTATTACTATAATTAAAAACAACCAGAATTCATTTAAAACAAACATCTATCTTATGGTTTAAGCTTACTGACTATAAATTTTCTATCGAAGGAAGCTACTTTGTTCTATCATTGCTTATCAAGTGGCAATGTTATATATAAATATATATATATATATATAATAATATAGTATATATATATAGGTATATATGTTTAACAGACGATATTTAATCCCCATTTCCCCTTCCAAATGGCCTTCAGTCATGCAGACTTTTCCTAAAACAGAAAAATCAGCTAGTATATATGTATATATATATATGTGTGTGTGTTGTGTGTGTTTTAAAACACATTTGTAAACAGCCTGCCTGTCCTAACCTTCCTCCACATGAAACCTTACCGCGATCTTAAACGTAAACCTTCTTTGATCCAATATAAGTTCTTAAATTTCATTTCCCATCGACACTGTAAAAGAAACATTCAATATGCACCCCAGAGGATCAACCTCTTGGAGCAAAAATTCTGATGGTCTGTATTAAATAAAGACCCTATGGTAGATATTAAGCTAAGTATCAGGTGGAGCATTAATGGCTCCAAACTTACTTTGATGACGAAACGAAAAGTTTTTGTCGCCAAGGTCAAATAAAAAGGAAATTTAGAATAAAAAGAAAAGGAACAAGAAATTGAAGAAGAAGAAGAAGTACTTGTCTAGAAGAAGAAGAATCTTAAAGACCAGTCTGGGAAACCCACAGCTTTCCTTAACACCGTCTTGCATAAAAGACGATCTCATAGAATGACCAATCAGAGGTTAACGATTATCAGCTGGAAGAAGAAGAAAAGAAGAATTAATTTTAAAGAAGAAGAAGAACAAAAGAAGAAGAAGAAGAAGAAGACCTAAGCCTGTATAACGCAGTTGCCAAAAATTTCTAAAAATATTGTTTTTTCTAAGAACTAGACGTCTAAAACAATGACGTACGTTTAAATAAAACGACGATCAGGGAAGAAGAAGATTATGATGTTGTAAGAAGAAGAAAAGAAGAAGAAGAAGAAGAAGAAGAATGTCTAAAAAGGGCAAAGGAGGAGGAGGAGGAGGAGGAAAAGGAGGAGGAGGAGGAGGAGGAGGAGTCAGGAGGAGGAGGAGGAGGAGGAGGAGGAGGAGGAGGTTGGCAAAAGAGGCTGAGTTGACTTCCCATTTCTCATAACAAGTCTTGCATATTACACGAAGTATAAAATAAAAATACTGTGTAACAGAGAAGAGGCTAAAATAATTTTATAAAAAAAGTGAAACGACACTAATAAAAATACCAATGTTTTGACAAAAACGAGCTAATGAAAAATTATATTAATAGTTTCCTCTAATGGCACATTGTTAATCATAATAAGGATTGTTTTGAACATAATCTGGTCAGTGAGACAGGTCTGAATCTTGCAAGTAAAATTTTTCGAATTGACTGGAATTTTAATGTATATATGATGTAAATGTTAATGTAAATGTATATTTAATTTAAATGATGTATAATGTAAGAAATATCTATATATATATATTTATATATATAGCCTCTATATGTATATATATTATGTATATATATAAATTTAAATGATGTACAATGTATCTCAGACGATAACAATATCACCATTGTCATCATCAAAAATGAAAATGATGAAACTAAAAAAAAACACACACACTTGAAACTCTTTCACCACCATTCCCAAGAGAGATACTGCAACAATTGATAAAAATTTCTGAAAGAGTTAGACTTCCATTTCCTGTAGCTTACTGGCGCATTAACACTTATGCCTTTCACCTAAGAATACTATAAAAAAGTTTATGATAACTTTTGCCTTTCTGCAGATAAGAACTTCTTTATAATTGTTTAAAACAAACTAATTTTAAAAAGTTTATTTTATAAATTGGAAATAAAGTTTTTCTATAAATCGGCAATAAGAAAGTTTATACTATAAATTGGTAATTAAAATTTAAGTTTATTCTATAAATTGGTAATAAGTTTATTCTATAAATTGGTATAAAGAAAGTTTATTCTATAAATGGGTTTAACAAAAAAAGTTTATTCAATAAATTGGTAATAAAAAAAAAGTTAATTCTAAATAGATTTAACAAAACAACAAAACGTAAGTAAAGTTTTTCAATTTCCAATTATGTATTATCTTTAAACCAGATGTCTACAAGTTACTGTGTTTGATTTTATTACTGTATTACTTATTAACCAAAACAAAACTTTTTCAGTTTTGCTTCTGAAGATATTTTTCACAAACTTACAAGATTCCTGTTGTGTCACTTGTTTATCTATAAAATCGATTATTATCTGTGAATCTCACAATTTCAGGTCTAACTGGACCCCTTTTTTAAAAAGATTTTGAAATTGGTAAAGCTGGTTCATCGGCCCAGAAGACAATCTTCTGGAACTTCTCCTTGCTGTTAATTGAATAAACTGGATTAGTTTAATCTGAGAAAATGGAAGTCCCCTTCTTCCGTCTGAATCCTGATATGATGGTCTCTGATTACTCCAACATTTTCAAAACGGAAGATAAAATTAACCTGTTGGGCAGAGACCCAACCTCTGGCCAGAAGGGTCCATCTTAATTCTTTTAATAATAAAGCTTATCAAGAATCTGTTTGTAAATCGTACTTACGTTTCCTCTATGGCTTTAATCTCTCTGATGAGTCGCCCTTCCACTACCAACCCCTATAATTGATGTTATTGCTTTTGTGCAGTATACAAGCCTACTGTTAACTAAAATCCATCCTATGGTCCTTTTTCCAACAAATTTAAAGAAAAAATATTTTATTGCAAGATTCAGACCTTTCATGACCAGCTTTGAGAATACCTATTTCAATATAAATTTGTTTACCAATGTAATTGTAAACAAATTATTAATATAATTTTAAATAAAATTTTTTATCCTTTAACCAGTAAAACAAAGTGGTGTTAAATAAATTTTTTAAATATTAAGCCTGGCTAGGCTTACATAATTTATTGCAACAATTGTTATAATAGTGTAAGGTACGGGAATAAGGACAGAATCGATGAACACAGAAGGCCAGTATAGCTCAACTCACATTTTCAGTGTGCTATAGTGAAGGGGCACTTCAGTGAGATTAAAGTGATAGAAGGAAACAAGGATTTATGTAAGATGATCCCATACCTTTGAGCCCTTATTAAAAGAAGCTTGATCGACCCTTCTGACCTGAGGTTAGAATCTCCCTTACAACAGACCGATGGTAAGACCACTCCTACCAAAAAACGAAAATCCCACTTTCAGATCAGGATATCAGACCGACGGAGGGGAAAAACAATATTTTTAAGATTGAAAACTAGAAAAGCCATCACATAAATGACAGCACAGGGGAAAAAATTTTTATAGATTTGGGCCTTGTTCCAGCCTAACCTTAAAATTAATTCTGTTTTACTCTCAGTCAGGGCTTCTAAGTAACCTCTGATTCAGGTAATATTCCAATATTTAGATCGCCTTTTATGTAAATATTGTGGGTTTCTGCTTCCCATTGATTATTATTATTAAAATAACACAAGCTCAGGGATAATAATTCTCCAAACCTACAATTTACAGTCCAAATCAATTTTTATGAAAAAAATTCCATTTTATTTGATAAAACACAAAAAAAAAAACTTAGGCTAAATAAACAGAACAAAGTAAGTTTGGAGCCAATAAAGACAAAAAAATAACCTAATCAAATAACCTCTCAAATCTGGTCTTTATTTAGACGACAAAGATTCTCCCGTGACCGCAAGAATGACCTCTGGGCATTGTGTTATATCTAATCTTATCTAAATCGTAATTTACAACAATAACATATAGCAGATAGGAAGCTTATTAATAACATAGAACTCTCATCGGGGATATCTATAGGACACCAGTAAAATAAACAAACCCAAGTTTTAATATCATATATCACTCTAGAATATATAAAATTCAATATGAAAATATATATTTTTCTGTATTAGGGCGATCTATATCCATGAATTGGCCATTTTAGAAATCATTAATTGTTAAAAAGACTAAATCCCCTATTCCAGCCAAACGTTTGCGTACATGGCTTCTTTAGTCTTTTCGAGGGCTGTTTAAAATAAAATAACATAAATTACAAAAATTGGTATATATTTAAATTTAAAAATTATATAATTTTTAAATAAAAAAATTAAAAATATTTTTTAGAGATTTTGTTTTGTTTATTACGTTGTCCTTTTAATTGTCCCTTCTATTTTTAATTTTTTTATTTGTAACCCATTGTAATTTAATTTTAAATTTAAATTTATACCCTTTTGTAATTTATGTTATTTATTTTATACAGCCCTCGAAAATGTAATGAAGCCATTACGTTTGAAACGTCAGGAATAAATTGACCCTTTTTAACAAATCTTTGTGTCCGCTTACTCCCCATTGATATATATATCCATTCCATAAAAAGCAATTAATATATATAGATATAAATAATTATAGATAAATAGAATATATATATATATAAATATATAAATAATATATATTTATATAGCATTTATATATATATAATATCATAAACGATATTTATATATAATATATATATATTATATAAATAATATTATAGGACCTATATATATATATATATATATATATAAAATATATATATATATAATGGATTTTATATTATATCCGTATATGTTGATATAGCTGTGCGTTTATGTTTATAATATGTTCAGGAGGCTATATATATTATTAATGTCATGTTCCTTTATGTAATGTCAACTATAGAAGTAGGAAATATATATATATATTTAGACAACAATATATAAACGGATCAACTCTGTTGTTTTGATTAACGTTGAGTATGCATATGAATAATATTATGGTATAATATATACTAATATATATATATATGTATATATATATATATATATATATATATATATATATATATATATATTTATATATATAATATATATATATATATATATATATATATATATATATATATATATATATATATATATATATATATATATATATTTATATATATATATATATATCCCCTTTATAATATTCGTATGAATTATATAAACTATGATATTTATTTTTATATATATATATATACACACACATGATTTTTCTAACTAAAACCTATCTCTGTCAGCCACTCCTCATTTAACTCTATCTCTATCTCTCTATATCTGTATCTCTCTCTCTCACTTTGATCTCAGGTTGGATGTATTTTCTGATTTAATGCCGTGTCCATTATAGGTGATTACCATGTTATATATGGATTAATTGTTTCTATATCTTTCTCTCAAATTTTCATGTGCTTTTATCTCTCTCTCTCTCTCTCTCTCTCTCTATCATATCTTAATTGGTCTCTCTCTCTCCATCTGCAACTTTATTATTGGGCGGGAGTGGGTATATATTTAATCTTGGAGAATAATTTCATATATATATAGGAGGGAGGAGGAGGAGGAGGGAGGAGGATATAGGAGGATATACCTCCTTAAATATGCATATCATATATAGTATACTTCATTATAAATGAATATACATTTGAAAAATATATAGGCTGTTGTACAAATAAAGTTCATTTCTTTATAAATTTGTATATATCTTGTGGTGGATGATATTGAATTTTTAATGTTTATCGCTTTTTTTAAAGTTCATTTCTGATTTTCTAAAATAGTTATCTTCTCTTATTTCTCTCTCTCTGATCTCTCCGTAATTTTAGTTGTTTAGATTAATCTCTCTCTCATATATGTAAACTCAAAAATACAGATTACCAGTATCTTATATATATAACGCGTGGAGGAATGGATATATAATGATTATATATATTAAATTGGAATATATATATATACGTTTTTATAAATGGTAAAATAAAATTCGAGAAATAATATATAATTTTCAAGTAATTACCTTATTGTTTTGCATAGCATCGTTATATAATGTATATTCAGTCTTAATAATATGTACACAAACATCATTTATAACTCACACACACACTCTCTCTATATATATATATATATATCTGTTTTTTTTGTTTATATCTATATATATTGATATATATTTATATATAATATATATATATATATATATATATATATATATATATATAATTAATATATATATATATATATATTTAGTTTCCATTTTTAAAGATATATCTTCATTCTCTATATATATATATGGGATAGACTACAAATATATATCTATCTCTCTATCTATCTCTCTCTCTATATCTCTCTCTATATATATATCTATATATCTCTCATATATACACATATATATTATACAAATCACAAATTATAAATATATACCCGTGTTTTATATTCTAAACCTGATGAGATGGTGAAAAGTATATATATATATATATAATTATATATAGTACGTATATATATATATATATATATATATAAAGGATATATTGTCAGTTGACAATTGTATATATTGCAGAAAATATATATATATATATATATAAGATAAAATACTATAGACATTATATATATTCATGGGCCTTGTAAATATATAGGAGGCCTCTATATATATATGAGCCAAGTAAGACAAAACCATATATATATATACATTCTATCTCTCTCTATATCTCTCTATATATCTATATATATTATATATATATATATAGATATAACAACCTTATATATATATATATATGTATATAAGAAATTAACAAATAAAAATAAACTATATTATATATACAATATATATATCTTATATATATATAAAATATATTTATATATATATATATATATATAGTATATACAGCGTCATAGTATCATATATATACATATATATATATATAATCTTCAAATAGTTATATATTCATATATATATATAGGTGGATCATTGCATTATTTATATATAATATATAAATATATAGAAATATATTTTATTATATATATAGAGGAAAAAATATATTTTAGAATTATATTTATATATATATATATTTTATATAAACTTTGTATATATATACAATATATTCTGTATAGAAATATATTCGGCTATATTTTTTATAGAGAGATATATATATATATATATATACAGCCCTATATAAGATAAAATAATATATATATATATATATATATATAGAGAGAGAATTAGAAAATATATAAAATTATAACGATAGTATTGTATATAAACTGGAGGTTTGAGAGAGAGAGAGAACTGGAACACTTTCCTAAAAGTAAAATAAAATAATTCAAAGTATATAAATTTAGTAAACAAAGAAAGTTATTGTGAAACAAGTTTTCTTTTGCTGGATTAAAAGTAGGTGATTCCGTTAAGGCTTCATTTGAAATTAGATCTCATTTACAATTAAAAGGGGTTTATTTACAGATGTCATCGCAAGTATGCAAGGAGAGAAAACAGAATGTAAATTGTTACCGAATGTTTGAAAGTACATTTGTAAAGTTCTTTGTAAGCAATCCAGTTGTAAATTTGGTAATATAATGTAAATAATGAAGGGGCCAAGGTTTTTACAATCATCCCTTTTATAACAATAGACTTTTAGGTTAAATTACAATAAATTGTCTTTATGGTATATATCTTATATATATATATATATGAGCTATATATATACCGGAATCAGTTAATATAAATCTATATATGGGCCAGCAACGGACTCAACAACGGCTGCGTAAAAGCTGAATGGTTTCGAAATTTGAATCTCAGAGAAAGTCTTTTTTCTTACTGTTGGAAAATCCTAAATGGCGAATCGTGCACGAATAAAGTCTCCAAAACCCAAGATAAGGAGCTGAATACACACTCCTTCATCCTCAGTGACTCAGTCCTCTACCAAACGTGAGGCAGTTGAATGGGAATCCGTAACGGTAAATCTGGAACCACAAATAGATGGATTCAGAAAAACAAGATTCATGGGCGAGGTACTACAAAATAATAAAACCTTGGCGTTTTGGAGTGAGAAGAAGTTTATATAGCTTAAATCTTGTAGTACACAAATATAAAATTAACTGAAAGTAACTGAAAGTAATTTGATTTTAAAGGACCCATTAAAAAATTAAGCAGATTGCTCACAGCTACCCACCAAAAGAGTAAAAAAATTATTTTAAGTAAAGAATTCAACAATACCTTCTAAAAAAATACCAATAAACTTGAAAATTTAAGATAAGAAAAAGAACATTTTACGTTAAGTCTACTACTCTTAAAAAAAACAAATAACAACTAAGTAAAAATCAAAGAAAATAGAGAACCTGAAAAATAAGAAAAGTCGTTAATAATGAGACAAACTTCAAACTACCACTAAACAAATTAAACCTTCTCGAAGGCTCTCTCGATAAAGTATCAGGGACAACATTACTTTTGCCAGAGATGTGTTGGGTATTAAGGTTATACTCCTGCAGAATAAGACTCCCGCGTACGATACGCTGATTCTTGTTTTTTAATTTATTTTTAAAAATAAGCGGATTATGATCCATTGATACATTTCTTGTAGTTGGAGAGGGCAATAAGTATACTTCAAAGTGAACAAGAGCTTTCACTAAACATAAGGTTTCCTTCTCTGCCGTCGAGTACCTCCTCTCTGCTGGTAACAACTTCTTCGAGAAATACGCCACAGGACAAGTCATTCCATCAGGAAGTCTCTGAAGAAGAACAGCACCTGAACCTACATCACTGGCATCTGTCGCTAAACAAAAAGGAAGAGAAAAATCTGGTGAACGTAACAAAGGGAAACTCATCAAAGAAGCTTTTAACTTTTCAAGAGATTCCTGACACTGGTCATACCAAATAAATTTCACATCCTTCTTCAAAAGATTAGTTAAGGGATGAAAAGTTTTTGTTGCAAAAATCACTCTTCACTTAAGTTAACTACCAAACCAGCCTTTCTCAGAAAACTCAAAAATCAGAGCTCTAATCCTAATTTTAGATGAGTCTCCCAATCGTCGCTATAAATGATTAAATCATCAATATACTACTACATATCCTTCTAAATCACAAGTAATAAAATTCATGAGTCTTTGAAAGATGCTGGCTGCATTTTTCATACCGAACGGCATAACCTTGCATTCATACAGCCCGTCACTTTTCACAAACGCCGAAATTTTCCTTGCCCTGGGTGAAAGACCGACCTGCCAGTAACCCTTCAACCCGAGGCAAAGGGAAGGAGTCTGGTCTTCGTAACCACATTAACCTTGCAGGATAATCAAAGCATAGTCTATGCTGACCACCCTCCTTTTCACCAAGACTACCGGCGAGCTCCATGGACTATGATCGTATTTCTATGAGATCGTGGTCCAGTATATACTCACTTCGTCTTTAACGATGTCCCTTTTGGAGGGGTCAACCTATACGGACCTCTGTTTAATAGGTTGTGCCTCCCCTACATCAACATCGTGTTCTAAAATATTAGTTTGTCCTGGCGCATCCTGAAACAAATCTTTATAATCATTAATTAACAATGTTACGGACGTTACTTTGCCCTTATCCAGGTGCTGAAATTTAGCATAAAGGTTATCAAGAATACTTGAATTATTGGACAGACCATCAGGTCCCACAGATAATTTAATGTCAACCATAGGATCTACTTCTACCTCTACCAGTGACACTGGTTCTACGTCTACCTCTACTTCTCTACTGACAAAAGGCTTTAACATATTGACGTGGCAAATTTGGGTTGTTCGACGTCTTTCAGGAGTCTCAATAAGGTAATTAACGTCATTCAGTTTCTTGAGTACCTTCAACGGACCTGAAAATCAAGCCTTGAGTAGATTCCCAGGCATGGGAAGCAATACCATGACTCTGTCTCCTGGATCAAAATATCTCATTTGGGTGCCAACATCGTAATTTGTTTTCATAGTAGCTTGAGCCTTTGTTAAATTTTCCCGGGAAAAGGTCCAAGCTTTACGCAATTTCTCCTGTAAATTAGATACATAATCCAAAATATTCATATCAGGGGTTTCTCCCTCCCAGTGTTCCCTCACAACATCCAGTGGACCACGAACACAATGTCCAAAAATAAGCTGAAAGGGAGAGAAACCCAACGTCTCGTTCGGCGTTGACATGATCGCAAACAAAGCGTAAGGGATCTCTTTATCCCAATCACAACCAGTTTCTAAACTAAATTTTTTCAATATAGATTTATGGGTTTGGTGGAATCTCTCCATCTGGCCCTGACTCTCAGGGTGATAAGGGAAGGAAGTAACATGGTCAATCCCTAACTCGTTCATTTTTCGTTTAAAGTACTTACCCGTAAAGTTTGTATCACGGTCACTCTGAATAATTTTGGGAATACCAAACCTCGTAAGGAAGCCAACCAATGCCTCGACAATTTTTTCTCCTCTAATACTCCGCAGCGGGACAGCCTCAGGGAAATGTGACGTCCTACCAACCATTGTCAAAATATATTAATGTGTCCGCGCGTCCGCAGTAAACGACCTACTACATCAATAATCACTTCCCTAAAAGGTTCCCCCACTGACGGAATAGGAATTAAGGGAGCTTTAGAAATCTTCTGGTCCGGCTTCCCCACGAGTTGACTACAAGATAATACATGTCGCTTCACATCACGACGCATCCCAGGCCAGAAAAAATGTTCAGCTAATTTCTGAAAAGTTTTCCTGACCCCGAAATGCCCTGAAAGGTTATTCTTATAAGATAAAAATAATAATTTAGAACGGTATCGCTCTGGAATTGCCAATTGCTTCACAACCTCTACCTGGTCAGCAGGTGCATTAGCTGATCTACTGACTCTGTACACCAAACCTCCTTCTTCTTTAAGAAAAACAGGTCTTGATAAATCATTAAGATCACAAATCATCAAAATCAGAAAATTCATTTTATGGGCCTCTTTTAAAGCCTCGACATCCCATTCAATATCATTAAACAAAATATCTCTACTTTTATTATTACTACTACTCGTCACAGTGTCAGTCGTCTGTCTGTTTATTTCATCCATATCTAAATTGATATTCTCAAGATCAAATTCTCGTGCAAGTGAACGAGTAATAGCAGAGACAGGTTCCAACACAGAACCATCACAACAACACTTATCATCCCCTATCTCCGTAAGAGTCAAAAATTGGGAAATAATTTGTCTCGTCATGTAACACTAAATCATTAGCAAACCAACATGTCAACACCGGGAATAGGTAAACTGTCGACCACCGCCAGTTTTACTGTACCCCTCATAATAATCTGTTTCTAGATACATAGTTTTGTCAGGAGGATGAGGAGGCACCGTGTTAGGAAATCCTCCCAAAACTACAAAATCATTATTTGAACATTCAAACTCATTAGGTACAGACTTTCTCAAAACTAAAGATTGTGCTGCACCAGTGTCACGAAGAATCTTAACACTACGTCCTATTTGTTTGTTACCATCAGTGAAAACCTTCCCATTCGATATGTACTTAGCAAATTTCAGTCACTTATTATTTTCAGGTAATACCTCTTTCTTTGGAGACTTCTCCGCAGAAACAACACTAACGGGCTCTCTATTCTTCTCCAAATAATTTTTCATGGCAAAGCAATTTGCCTTTACATGACCATTCCTATTACACCAATAACAACTTAACTTAGACTCCTCAGACTCTCTACGTCCACTACCACCACCAGACCTACTGCTATTCATGTAGCTACGTGATTCTACACTACCATTTCTACTGTTATTTACTTTATTACGGTTTACACTTGCATTTTGATCAAAATCAGACTTCCTTTGATGAGGTTTTCCCTGCCAATTATTTCCATTACGGGGAGAGAACTTTTTAGGAATATCCTTCTTTACCGAGTCATGCCTGTGTGCAAGGGAGTACTCATCAGAGGCAACTGCCACCTCCTGCAGAGAATCAATTTTCAATTCCTCTAAATGAATCTTTAATTCCCTTGACACAGACCTCTTAAATTCTTCGGTCAAAATTAATTCCCTAATTTTTTCAAAAGTGTCAACCTCTCTGGACTTTACCCAATCGTCCATAAACTGTTCCTTCTTTCGCGCGAATTACACGAAAGTCATATCCGGACTCTTCTTAAAGTTTCTAAATTTTTGCCTATACGCCTCCGGAACAAGATCATAAGCTTTTAGAATTATTGCCTTAACGGAGTCGTAATCAGATGACAAGACCTCGTTAAGCGTATTGTACACACGCTGTGAATTCCCTTTTAAACGACACTGGACCAAAGTGGTCCACATGCCCCGAGGCCAATTCAGCTTTTTACCAATCCTCTCAAAAGAAATAAAGAATTCAGGGACGTCTTTTTCGTTAAATAGGGAAACAAGTTTAAGGGCACTTAATAAATTAAGTCTATCATTATCACTACGATTATTATTACCATTATTAGCTGACAACTGCAATTTTAACAATTGAATTTCATGATCCCTCTCCTTCGCCCTTTCTTCAGCCTGTAACTGCAGAGCTTTAAATTCCAACTCTTTAATCTTTGCTTGTTCTCTCAAAATACTCAGTTTCAGTTGGCTTACCCGACCATCATTTACATCATTACCTTCATTACCCATTTCCCTATTTTTATTACTAACACTGTCCTCTTTCTCCTCCACATCTCTGGCACTTACCTCTTCCTTCCCATTTTCTATTTTCTCATCAGCGATGCTGCCCAGGGTTTCTTTATAGGACCTAGAGGCTTGATGACTTCAAAAGTTGACCTTTCCTAACTTCTGAAGCGAAACTCAAATCTAGAAACTCAGCTAAAATAAATAACTGATCTCGTTTTAGATCATAGAGATTCCTCTTCCAATCTGGATCTGCCAAAAATTGGGCAGCAGTGGTCTCTTCCTCCTCAAAATAATG
The DNA here is from genome assembly GCF_040412425.1 of Macrobrachium rosenbergii. Lineage (NCBI taxonomy): Eukaryota > Metazoa > Arthropoda > Malacostraca > Decapoda > Palaemonidae > Macrobrachium > Macrobrachium rosenbergii. Next base: position 73,778,298 of record NC_089752.1, on the reverse strand, counting down.
CATAATTACCCGCTAAGTGGGGTGAAACTGTAATAATCTACCAAACCCTATTCACTGACCTAAACACCTCTTTGAGTGCAAACGTGAATTACGCTGTCGGATGATCCTGGCAAAAAGTCGCCAAAATATGTAATGAACTTGTGCTCACAAAACATTTAATATTTAGGAAGTGGCAAGAACAGGCTCTTTTTCATTTTTACGATCAGTGCCACAAAGGAGAACTTAAAGCCAAGGGGCAAGAGCAAAAACACAGAAAAACACTCAAAGAGGATAACGAAAAATGTTAAACAATCTTAATTATTTGTTACAAAAAATATTGATAATTACTTAAATGAAACCCCACAAAAAGAGCTGAATAAGGGTGTACAAAAATCCTTCACCTAAAATAAACTCTTTCACACGATAGATCGAGAGACAGTAAATAGGAGGAGGAAGGAAAACAACCTATTCCTATGAAAGCCCTGAAAACTTGAATAGGAGAGAATGAAAGGGGGAAGCGCCTTAATCCTAAATTTTACAAAATAAGCCTTAATATTACATACATAACAAATCACCTAACAAAAACAACAACTGCCGATGTTAATATCAATTAACCCACGCCCAGGGTGATAACATGATGAATTTATATAAGTGGCAGAACCACACACACATGGCTGTCCAAAAAAACGGTCCTGCAGTCACGAGGATTCTGCAGCCGGAAGATACAGCACACTGACACGCGTCAGCAACGGCTATATAAAGTGCGCAGTTTATATCCTTACCGGCTATCAAAAAGGTTTCAGGCGTTTTCACGACTCCGGAGGTTAGCAGGACGAAGGCACACAGGACGGGGGGAAATACAGCCTGTCCTTCCAAAGGTAACAGGCTATTCCAGGGTTGCAAAGTCGAATACTGGATGCAGGGGAGCACAGGCAGTGCCCTCCAGAACGCACGGGAAGGGCGTCCGACCGCAGCAAAGGAGATGCCCCCCAGAAAGCAGCTGCAACAACTCCAGACAGAGGAAAACCAGCAACGTTATCCGTAGTACAAAAGAAAGTTTTTCAAAACTGTAGGAAAATTCAAAATGTCGAATCCTGCACGAATAAAGTCTCCAAAAACCTCTAAGATAAGGAGCCGAATACACACTGCCTTCATCCTCAGCCAGCAGTCCCCGCCAAACGTGAGGCAGCGAACGGGGAATCAGCCAAATAATTACATGAAAAGAGAAAAACAACACCTTTCATGGGCGAGGTACCACTTAAATAATAAAAACCTTCGGTAGGCGCGAGAAGAAACTTAACCAGCTTTTCTTGTGGCACAAAAATAAAATTAAATTGAAATTAACTGAAAGTAATTAACTTTAAAAGGCCACGAATAAAAAATTAAGCAGATTATTAATATACGAGTGTATATATATATATATATATATATATATATATATATATATATATATATATATATATATGCATATATATATACATATATATAATGCATATACATAAATATATAAAATAACCAATTTTCATGCGTGTTTGAAAGAAAATAATTTTATTAACAATAACACTGTTTCCATTTCTGAGTTCTGTCATTTCAGGACCTTTCACTTTTGATTTGCATTTTTCCAATCCTTTTTCGCTTTGTGGAAATTTACATGTCTTTTTTTCTTTGAATAATTCATCCAATGTAAAAGTACGCAAACAGTTAGTAATAAGTATCATTCTTCATTAATATATACCATATTATACATACATATATATATATATATATATATATATATATATATATATATATATATATATATATATATATATATATATATATATATATATATATATATATATATATATATATATATATATATATATGTGTGTGTGTGTGTGTGTGTGTATATATATATATATATATATATATATATATATATATATATATATATATATATATATATATATATATATATATATATATATATATATATATATATATATATATATGTGTGTGTGTGTGTGTGTGTGTGTGTGTGTATGTATATATATATATATATATATATATATATATATATATATATATATATATATATATATATATATATATATATATATATATATATATATATATATATATATATATATATATATATATATAAATTTATGTAAAAATTTAAATCATTTTGTGATAGCGCAGCCCCTTCATTTATTTTTTTTTATTAAAGATTATTATAAACTCCTTTTACTTGTTTTGCTTGTAACTTCAGTGTATTCGAAGCACAACTTTTAGAATGAATCGTGTCTACTTTTCTCTCAGTCTACATAAATTCATAAAGAACTTAGTAACAAATAAAAGGAACCTTGAAAATCAGTTGAAAGCTTTTCCTCCTCAACTTACTCAAAAAAAGCGGTAGAAATTTGGTAAGTTTACCTTATTTTATTTTTCTCAGGAAGGGGTTCAAACAGGTGCTGTTTTCTTCGCAGTCTGTTAATCCAAAGGGAAGAAAGGAAATGGAGCTGCAAAGTGCTTCCTTGACGTGCTGACTCTAAAAGGAAGACTAAAAGGATGAAAAATATCCGCAACATTGCACACGCTCTTAGAGTCTTGTTATTTATGACCTAGAACATACGAGTTATGTAGACATGTAATGCTGTACGCATCCAGTGTCAGCATACATTTAAGCACGCGTGCGCACGCGCACGAACGCGTACATACACATGCAAACACACACACACACACACACACACACACACACACACACACACACACACACACACACACACACACACACATATATATATATATATATATATATATATATATATATATATATATATATATATATATATATATATATATATATATATATATATATATATATATATATATATAATCACTCTACCTCAAAATAATATATTTTCATATATGTTTTACCGAAGGGGAATTTTTAGTTGATAATAAGTTCGTCGTCCCGTGGGCTCGAACCAGCGAAGGACAAGAACTCAGGACTACAGTGGATGCGTTTAACCCATGCTGGCTAGTCTGAGTTCTTGTCCTTCGCTGGTTCGAGCCCACGGGACGACGAACTTATTATCAACTAAAATTCCCCTCGGTAACATATAAAAATATTATTTCCTGTAAAGTAATTGAATATTAAAAAGGACGTTTTGTAGCTTACTGATTGTATTGAATCACGGTGATGTAATAAAGTCATATATATATATATATATATATATATATATATATATATATATATATATATATATATATATATATATATATATATATATATATATATATATATATATATATATATATATATATATATATATATATATATATATATATATATATATATATATATATATATATATATATATATATATATATATATATATATATATGTATATATATATATATATATATATATATATATATATATATATATATATATATATATATATATATATATATATATATATATATATATATATATATATTTTTATATATATATATATATATATATATATATATATATATATATATATATATATATATATATATATATATATATATATATATATATATATATATATATATATATCAACAAAGCTGATTATGGCCATTAGGTAAGTGGGTGACTACCAAGAAATGTCAGATGCTGTTGGCTCATGAACCCACTGAACATCACCGGGCAAGAAGGGTCAACAGCTTCATCCCGATGTGGGATTGCTTCGAAACGAAACAAAAGGATAACGCCTTCTGAAGAAAATTGTATAGTTGACCAATCGGTGAATGTCCGAGTTTGTGTGTTTGTTGCTTATGTATGGACTCAAGCGAAACTCGTAAATTCTGACAATTCTCTTGCCCTGTTCGTAGCGAAAGATATCTTGGGTTCTTAAGTTTAATGAGCAATCATACGAAGAATACTCACGTTGGAGCAGAAATGTGAGCTTGAAGGAAAGTTTCTATAATATTGCCTTCAATTTAGGTGAACAGTACAGCTTAGTAAATTTGTTCGTGCTATTTTATGGATACTCCATCATGGAGTGGCATGAAAACAATATGTAAATATATGAGAACTCAAATTCCTTTGCTTAGCTGGAGATATGATGAAGTCTGTAAAACTTACATTTCTTTTCTTTTCTCATCTAGCATAAAAGGTCAAATGACTGTAATAATTATTTATGATAGAAGAGACTCCTTATAATTGGCAGCGCGTGGAGGGGACCCTTTAGTCTTGGTAGGCAGACCTTCCATTAGAAGGTTATTCTGAATGCAAACCATATTCTTCAACCTTGGACTGTGCCATTGCCATTGTATTGTGGCCTTCCATGGTCTTGGATTTGATTTCCCTTGTTTGAGGGTACAATCAAGCATTTTTTCCTCTTTTTTTTTTTTTTTTTTGTTCCCGTTCCTGTTTCCTCGAAAAGCGTATAGGGCAGGCCGACGAGAAAGCAAAAGTTGCTTGTTGGATTATCAGGATAGCGGCTTCTTCACGCAATCTTTTCCTTCTAGGCTTTTTATAATTTCTAAATCCACCCTGACTACCCTCCCACAGCTGTTGTGGCAAACCTGGCGGGTTTCTTATTTGCCTTACAAAGTGTGCCTGAAACACCTTCTCAAAAGTTTGCTTCCGGCGCTTTTTTCAATGACATATAGTCAGGTTCAAGTGATCTCTTCTTTCTGAATTTCCCATTACCTTCTGTTGCTCGAATTTCAAGTCAGTCGCCCCTGTGGGCTTCTTCCACATGAGTAGGGTTAATCTTCTGAACAATAATAATAATAATAATTATGTAAATGATAGTGCACAATTCTGTTTATTCAGCCATATATTTTGGTTGTGTCTTCATGATTTCATCAGATGCAATTAACCGAAATCACCGTACTCAAAACATCCTCACCATGGTAGCCTAAGTTTGATTATTCTGCTTGAGAGTACGAAAGCACAACCCGCACAGATTAAAGGGATATGTTAGTGGATCCTTTGACAGGCATATTTCTCAACAATATAACGTGATGGAATAATACAGCGGCGGTGATAACTATTCTATACTTGTCGTCGGATAATGACGGTACTAGCCCACAGGCAATTACTGAAAGTGCATTTCTTAATAAACAAGTTAGAAAACTTTTGAGTAAAAGCCCTCAAAGCGAATGTCCACTTTCGTTAAGCGAAGATTCTTACAAAAAATGTATTCTGAGAAGGCAGAGATTACGTGCTAAGTGCTTTCCTTAGCATTATGACTGTAAATGAAGATGCCATAAGTGCCGTAGGTGAAAACACTTATCTCCAGCACTCTCGGATACCGCACCCCAAATCCCAACAAATATCCAAGTGGACCATAGACCTGCATCTAAACAAAAATGATTAATAGTATGGCTAACATTTTCGCCTTACTTGAAACTAAGTGGGTTAAGGAAACTAAAATAATAACAAATCCTGGCAACCCCCGTTAGCTGTAGTGAGTCACAGTGAGACAGAATCCGACCGAAGAATAACCATTTATTGAGAATGTGCGTTATCTTGTCTATAATCTTATCACAAATTTGTTCATAGGTAAAGTAATAAAAATGCGGTCTGTCTCATCAATGATTATATAAAAAAATTACAAATTAGAAATGGGTATTCTTTTTAACTAAATTTTTCAAGAATTTTTTTATTCTGCTACGAGAGGCTTTTTCTAGAAATGATAAAATAACCCAAAATAAAAATTTATCTGTAATTTTCTTGAAAAAATACTCTCTCTCTCTCTCTCTCTCTCTCTCTCTCTCTCTCTCTCTCTCTCTCTCTCTCTCTCTCTCTCTCTCTTAGCGTAATGGGCGAGTATGCTTCTATTGACCTAAGCACTGAATTAGTTGTTATTCGACTATCCTGGATTACCTCTCTCTCTCTCTCTCTCTCTCTCTCTCTCTCTCTCTCTTAGCGTAATGGGCGAGTATGCTTCTATTGACCTAAGCACTGAATTAGTTGTTATTCGACTATCCTGGATTACCTCTCTCTCTCTCTCTCTCTCTCTCTCTCTCTCTCTCTCTCTCTCTCTCTCTCTCTCTTTGTAAACGCAGTATGCTTCGCTATTGACCTAAGCACTGAATTAGTTGTTATTCGGTATCCTGGATTACCTCTCTCTCTCTCTCTCTCTCTCTCTCTCTCTCTCTCTCTCTCTCTCTCTCTTTTCTGTCTTAGAGTAATGGGCAGTTATACTTTATTGACCTAAGCACTGGCAATTAGTTGTTATTCGACTATCCTGGATTACCTCTCTCTCTCTCTCTCTCTCTCTTTGGTCTCTCTCTCTTCTCTGGTAGCGTGATAATAATAATAATAATTCTATTGAATAAGCACTGAATTAGTTGTTATTCGACTATCCTACTTGCCTTACTCTCTCCTCTCTCAGCTCTCTCTCTCTCTCTCTCTCTCTTTATCTCTGATTTCTCTAAAGCCCAGCTCCTATAGTATGCTTCATCTGACTGAACACTGAATTAGATTGTTATTCGACTATCCTGGATTTACCTCTCTCTCTCTCTCTCTCTCTCTCTCTCTCTCTCTCTCTTAGCGTAATGGGCGAGTATGCTTCAATTGACCTTGAACATCTGAATTAGTTGTTATTCGATGTAATCGATTCCTCTCTCTCTCTCTCTTCTCTCTCTCTCTCTCTCTCTCTAATCTCTCTCTCTCTCTCTCTTAGCGTAATGGGCTATAACGTTTCTATTGACCTAAGCACTGAATTAGTTGTTATTCGACTATCTAGATTCCTCTCTCTCTCTCTCTCTCTCTCTCTCTCTCTCTCTCTCTCTCTCTCTCCCTCTCTCTCTCTCTCTTAGCGTAATGGGCGACCTGGAATCTATTGACTAAGCACTGAATTAGTTGTTATTCGACTATCCTGGATTATCTAACTCTCTCTCTCTCTCTCTCTCTCTCTCTCTCTCTCTCTTAAGTTCCTGGCGAGTATTGTTTCATACTTGACCTAAGCACTGAATTAAATCGTTTAACTAAAGGATTTTAGTCTACCTGAAAAGAACAAACAGAGAGAAGAGAGCCCTCATTGTTGGCTTCAGTACTCCGTCAAAATGTATATTATCAAAACGGGCGGTCCTCAACGAGATAATTCTAACCCGATATTACGATCTCGCCTCTCGAGATCAACAGGTTCTTTAAAAAACAAACAATTGGGCTGAAAAGACTGACGAGAGGTGACAAACAAAGGAGGGAGGAGCTGAACAAAACCCAAAAAAAGTTACCTTAATATTAATTTATTTACAGTAAGTTATACATATTTACAGTCGAGTCAGGTTAAATTTAAAATTAGCATTACTAACAGAAAAATACAATACAAGTAATTTAAACTTCAAATTAATAAACACTTGAGCAGCAAAGTTAATTAATACACAGGCAGCATAATAATTCAACCTCAAATAGATCAATAAACACTTAAACAGCAAAATAAAATAACACAGGCAGCATAATACATCAAAAACAATGAATACACAAGCAGCATGATATAAAATACATAACCATAATATAAAATACGTAAGCAGCATGCTGCTAGTTACATTACAGCCAGAGTTACATAAACATCCTCAGACAAACTCAATAGAACCATCAAAACAGCCCAAAGCTGCTTGACAGGAACACTGCAGGACAGCTCCGACAGAGTCGAAACGACAACCATCTCGTCCTCAAGCACAGTGCTGACGTCCTCCTCCAGTACAGACGACCACGACAGAGCCGACACGGCAACCATCTCGTCCTCCAAGAAACGTACTGATGTCCTCCTCCAATTTACGACAACCAGAAAGAGCCGACACGGCAACCATCTCGTCCTCAAATACTCTTCACTGCGCTGCTGCTGGGACACCTGCTGCTGCTACTCCAGCTGGTTTGCTGCTACCCTCAACCTGACTCGTTGCTGCTATTACCTGACTTGTTTGCTGTTACGGAACTGGCGAAGTCTGACGCCATTCATCAGAAGTCAACTCGCCAGCAAGAAAAGCAAAAAAAAAAAAAAAAAAAAAAGGAGGCAATAACTCACTATTGTACTCTCTAATAGCCAAACGATTGTTCCTAAACACCTCCAGTTAAAAAAAAAAAAATTACATTTTTTTTTTTTTTTTTGTTAATAAACAAAATACTCTCCCCCGATGCTGCCACACCCCGGCCAGCCAAAACAGAACTAATCCTGGCAAGATCTTGGGATTCGCCTGCTGTTTCTGCGTCTCTGATCAGCTGTTTTCTGCTGTCAATCTGGGAGCTTGCTAGCTCGTGAAACGATCTGTAGGAAGGCTGACACCAGGTAAGACTAAGTATCCTTGATTTTAGCATAGGATCACCTTCCCTTTTGTGTGGATGCTCTGGTGTTCATGACCTGCCCTGATAGCAATGAAATTGGCGATTTGATCACGGCCCTGGAATTGTTAATCCTCTCCTGCCTCCACTGGTCTGAGAAAACTATATAGCAGTTGGATTATTTAAGTCAATATGTATATATATATATATATAATATGTGTGTGTGTGTGTGTGTGTTTGTGTGTGTGTGTGTGTGTGTGTTGTCTGTGTATTTTGTCATGTTTTTGCTGTGAATATAACGTCACCCGACGGGTCATAAATATTGTAGATAAGGTATCATTTAGCTTTGTGGTAATAGGTAGGGATTATAATTGTTTTCTTGTTTTGTTTTCTCTGCCTTCCTTCTTCCTTTGATTTAGAGCAATAGGATAGTTTTTTTGGTCTGGCCAGCAAAAGTGTTGGATCCAAACAAGTTATTTATTAGTAATTGTCATTTCCTCCTCATTATTTATCTTTGATAGGATTCAGTTTTCTTAGTTGTAGGGAATCCAGTGGGATTCTAATGATAAGTATATTTGGCCTGGTAAATTAATGGCTAACTCTAAAAATATTGATGTAAAATTTTTTGAGGGACACAGGGTCGGCCAGGTCTCTGGTTTTGAGAGAAACTTTGAAAGATTTAGTTGAATATTCAGGGAATTTTGTTGTTCTGGAAGGGTTCCCGAACACGGTTGTTTCGGCTCCGTTAGTGGAGGTCAGATTGTCTTTCCCTGGTTATAAGGTGACAAAGTTGGCGGTTGTTGAGTCTCTCCCTATCCCCGGCATTGACGGCATTTTGGGTAATATGAAAATTAGTAAAGGACAGGAGTTGTTTCCAATATTGTCTGTGCACACCTGTCCGGTTGCAGTAACAGCACGTGCAGCAGCCAAGGCTGCAAATTTAATTGATAATGACGATTATTTAATCTTTTAGTTTAGAAGTAGACGTAGAGAGCCCAGGTCTTTAGACAGTAGTAGTAGTGTAGTTAGTAATGTTTTGAGACCTGATTGGGACAGGTTGTCATTTATTGAAGCTCAAAAAAAAGTTACCTTAATATTAATTTATTTACAGTAAGTTATACATATTTACAGGCGAGTCAGGTTAAATTTAAAATTAGCATTACTAACAGAAAATACAATACAAGTAATTTAAACTTCAAATTAATAAACACTTGAGCAGCAAAGTTAAATAATGCACAGGCAGCATAATTCAACCTCAAATAGATCAATAAACACTTAAACAGCAAAATAAAATAACACAGGCAGCATAATACATCAAAAACAATAAATACACAAGCAGCATAATATAAAATACATAAGCATAATATAAAATACGTAAGCAGCATGCTGCTAGTTACATTACAGCCAGAGTTACATAAACATCCTCAGACGAACTCAATAGAGCCGTCGAAACAGCCCCAAGCTGCTTTACAGGAACACTGCAAGACAACTCCGACAGAGTCGAAACGACAACCATCTCGTCCTCAAGCACAGTGCTGACGTCCTCCTCCAGTACAGACGACCACGACAGAGCCGACACGGCAACCATCTCGTCCTCCAAGAAATGTACTGACGTCCTCCTCCAATTACGTCAACCATGACAGAGCCGACACGGCAACCATCTCGTCCTCAAATACTCTTCACTGCTCTACTGCTAGGACACCTGCTGCTGCTACTCCAGCTGGCTTGCTGCTACCCTCAACCTGACTCGTTGCTGCTATGAACCTGACTTGTTGCTGTTACGAACCTGACTGGCGAAGTCTGACGCCATTCATCAGAAGTCAACTCGCCAGCAAGAAAAGCAAAAAAAAAAAAAAAAAAAAAAAAAGGAGGCAATAACCCACTAAGGGAACAATAGCCAAACGATTGTTCCTAACACCCGACTAGTGTGAAACCATTCATAAGCTGCTCTCTCTCTCTCTCTCTCTCTCTCTCTCTCTCTCTCTCTCTCTCTCTCTCTCTCTCTCTCTGCTCAGACCAATTTTTCCACGAACAGGTAGTTTATTGATATTGCGTAGGTGTTCGGCGGCGAGTTTTATCATGAATACGATTCCAAATAAATTTTCATTTAATAAATTTACATACACACAAATATAAATACACACACACACACACACACACACACACACACACACACACAAATATATATATATATATATATATATATATATATATATATATATATATATATATATATATATATATATATATATATATATATATATATATATATATAATGATGTAAATACTTTTCCTAATTGAATCACATCATCAGATAGTATCTACTCTTCCTTTATAATTAGATTTTTCTTTTAAAACCGCTATTTTCCTCGTTTGATTATGTGAATAAAATGTTATTCGTACTAGGAAGTTTCTAAAAAAAAAAAAATAACAGCAATCATACATGAAGTACAAAATATTGTTTTCACGAGCTTTAACAGGAGCGATGAATAATTTTGTCTTTTGTTCGTACGTTACACAGTTCAAACAGAGCTCTTGCTTGAACCAGCTGCCCTTTAGAAATTATCTACGTGTGTGTTATGTAACTTTAAAGATAGAATATTAGCCTGAAGTAAATTCTGTCAGCGGGGTAAGTTTCCAAACTTGGTGCTTGTCAAGTGAAAAAGTATTATGATATCAGGGAATTATGATGAGGCGAATAAATGTCGTTAGCAATGAAATATATTCTTGATTAAATTGTTCACTGGGGCTTAAGGGGTTTCTTAAGTTGGTGGTTGAGCTTCTGAGATATTGTTAAAGATGAAGTACCTGATGAGACGGAGTACGTTTTAGATGGGATGGAGAGAGAGAGAGAGAGAGGGTAGGCTTTGTGGTCCATGGTCATCATCGAGAGCGCGAGAAAGGATCTGGCAGAATGGTAGCGTAAAAAGTAGTGTCTGCTTCTCCAAGAAAAGGTGTGACTAGTTTTGGTGAAGTGATTTGTTGTTCATTGTATATTTGCCTCAGAGGAGAGAATTTGTATACAATGCACCAGGTAGTGGACTAGTGATTGCCCTTCAGTGGCTCAGTATGTATGCAGGCGTTGGTTTGTTGCAAAGACCGCAAGTCTCGGTAGAGGATAAAGATTTATTTTCCCACAGGAGACCTTGGAAATATAGTTTGACTGAATGTTTGTGAGTTCTATATACCCTCTGGAGGATCTTTATCGCTTATTTGCCACAGATGAGCTGCGATTTTTCTGTCGATGTAGGCCGTACCTGATGTTGTTTTGGTTCAAGGGAGGGAGTTCTGTGATGCTTATTGTTTCACAGCACAATGTACCTTTTGGAAGAATTTGGCTCTTTAATCCCATAGGTTCTGACGTGACTTGGTGTTCAGCTAAGAATGAGCTTACTTTTAAAAACAAAGTCCTTCCCTCTGATGTGTATAATAAGATTTACAGTTTCCATGAGAATTTTGAGTGGCTTGGATTACGAATTTGATTTCATTGTGTAAGGTGGTGCCACCTAGTTAACCTAGCTTATCAATAGTTATTGGGTCTGTCAGAAGGGTAGGGCTATTGCTGGCTGTCCTTCTGTTGCAGCTTTTTCTGGAAAGCTGGTGTCCACTGATCTATCAGTGAAGTATGTTTGATGTAAAGTTATTGTTATCCATGCAAGGCTTCGATGCTACCCACAATTAGGAATGACAGTACAAGTGGCTCTGCATGCTGGGAAATTTGCATAAGCAATGAGCCACTAGATTCTTTGCCAGAAAAATTTCATAAATGCATACCAATTTGCATATTATATATTTCTATATATATATATTATCTATATATATATATATATATATATATATTTATATATATATATATATATATATATATATTATATATATATAAATATATATATAAATATATATATATACATATAATATATATATATATATATATATGCCTATATATATACATATATATAGTATGTTTCGTATATATATATATATATATATATAAATATATATATATATATATATATATTTATATATATTGATACATATATATATATATATATATATAATATATATATATACCCCATATATATATATATATATATATATATATATATATAATATATATATATATATATTTATATATATATAACATGAAATATTTCTGCATATCATTTATTTAGGTAGAAAGCATGAAATGGACAGTTCGCCAATTTTAGATACATTATTATCATCATTAAGATCGTTGTCATTATTATAATTATTATTCCCAAATTTTACTATTTCTTTAATAGATTTTTTTATTTTTTCCATTTTTATATTTCTCATTTATGTTATTATTATCTAAATCTTCAATATTATTATTTTCTCATTATTTTTCATGGAGGGGGCCACGTGCCCAGGTGCCGCCCCCCGGGATCCGCTAGTGGCAACGAGGATTACCTGTATTTAGAAAAGCAGTTGTCTCCTACATGCTAAACCTCCGCGCTGTAGCTAGCAAACTACTTCAGTGAGTTTTACAGGATGATGTCTCTTCATTTAAGCTTATGCAGACCCTAAGTTTTTGTTTTGTTTTGGGGGCTGCTCGTACTTTTCCAGACTGACTTCTGAGTACCATCCGCAGTTTATAGTAAATTCTATGCACAAGAAGTGGTAGCTTAGTTTCAACTCTTAAAAGACAATCTGGTACACACTGGTACACTTGTGATCTCACAGCTTCTCTGTAGAAGGGTTGGAGCAATTGATGCTGAGGTCCTGATACAGTCTAAGGTGTGTCAAAAAAGCTTTTAATTTCTTCCTGGCCTTGCTATATTACTGTTTGATGATCTTAAGTTAACTTCAGTTCATCCTAACTCCAAGTAGTTTTCTACTCATTCTGCTCGTGCAGTGAAAGATTGTTCGGTGGCTTAGTCTGTTTGATTGACATGGCTTTTATATTTTTAGCTTTCATTCTGTAAATCAGCTCTAGAATTTATTGCCAGTCTTGGTCAGATCTCTTTGAGTTTTTTTATATGAATACCACCTGCTCATACAAACAATGCAGATATCATCAGAACAGATGTCTTCTGCGGTTAAGGTCAATATCAAAGTCATAAGAAACTGTCGCTACCTTGCCTAGGTCAAGGAAAGCGATGTTTTGCCATTTAAGGTTACTATAATCTGTCAAACACTCCAAGATCGCTACGGTGTGGCCAGGTATGAAATGCAGCACAGCCACGTCTAATTAGCCATTTAAAGCTTTATGTTAATCTCTTGTTTATGGTTTTGCTACTACCTGTCATTTACTCTAGTTTCCACTGTGGCTTTCCATGCTGTCCTATCACAGTGGCACCTTGACCACGGTAGTTTTACGTAGAAGGTTAGTTTAAGATTAAGCCAGAAAAGTGACTGCTGACATTCTAAATGACCCATACCGACGTGTCTCGGAAACTCAGGTTTGGCAGTGCAAGTGAAAAATTATGAAACATCTCTGTTTGTATGAAAAGCATTAGGTTTCAAATGAAATTATCTGAAGTCAAATATGTTTCAATATCAGTTTTAAACTCATGGCTATATTTTACAAAACTTTCAATAAGCTGTCTCTTCTAACCCCATACTTTTATCATAATAATGATACGTTTGTCAATGCAGGAATTCCATACTCGCCCCTCCTTAGCGATCTTTGAGTGTTTGACTAACATAAGTGCTATATTCTTGAATTCATGTGGTTTATTTGTAGACTTAGAATAAATGGTGCCATGCTCTGCATTCCATAATGGAGATTCATTGACATAAACAAGCATTCCTTTTTTAACCACACTTTTTGACTTTAGAAGGGCTTGCTCCACAAGGTGATATGCCTCTGGTTACCAGTATGCTTTGTGGTTTCTAGTCCCGTGTCCTTCTCCAGCCTGGTTGGGACCCACTGCATTCGCCTGCCAGTCAGGAACATAATTACTACTTGCCTACGGAGGCATATTAGCAAGGTGAATGTTTTAGCCGCTGGATCACATGTATATATATATATATATATATATATATATATATATATATATATATATATATATATATATATTCAAATTATACTCATAAATCAAACCCAGGTCTTTCAATGAAATGCAAGGTTACCCTTGCCTCATCATTTGAAAGACCTGGTTCGATCCTGACATGAGTCAAAAAATTTAAGAGTTTCTGTTAAACATGAATGTGTGTCATTTTTAATGTATATATATAATTATATATATATATATGATTAACCATATATTTATAATATATATTTCTATAAATAAATATAAATAATAGAACATAAAGATATATATAGTATATATATATATATTATATACAGTATATATATGCAATAATAATATACATTGATATATAGGGGCGGATATATTGGATGAGATTTATATATATCTTGCAGCCTCATTATATATAAATAAAAATATATATATATATATACATATATATATATATATAAAAATAATAAGATATAAAAATATATAAATATATATATATATATATATATATATATATATATATATATATATATATATTGTAACGACCGAGTGGGTCGTTATGCAGGTTCTTTAACATACTCAGGACGGGGCTGTCATGACTGACGGCAGATGCAACAAACAAAGGAGGGAAAACAACAAAAACAATAAAATGAGCTTAAAATTAATTTATTTACAATATTTATAAGTGAGTCAGGTCTGGTAAAAAGATAAAAAAACCATAAATACAAAAATAAGCCAAAAGGCAGCACTAAACAAAATCAAGTTAAAATAAACAAAAAAAAGTAGCTTTAAAAAAAAAGGCAAAAATAAACAACAGCAGGCAGAAAAAAATACCAAACATACGTCCTCCATCGGGTCACCAAGACAGCCCTCAGCTGCACAACAGGGACAAGACCCCACAAACCAGAATACCCCGATGGAGACGTCAGGACAGCCTCACGCTGTCATCAAAGATGAGCAGCTCGTGGTCACACGACTACTCATGGTCACACTCCACCTCTACGTCGTGCTCCACTTCGTAGGCGTGCTCCAATTTGCTGCTCAAAAACTCGACCAACGTCGACTCCAAAAACTGCCTGCTGCTGCTGCCACAGCCGCTACCTTCGCTGCCCAACCAGACCCGACTGGCGAAAGAAAAACGGCAGCTCACCGACGAGAACATCAAAACAAAAAAAAAACTTGAAGGTAAGGAGGCAGCAATCCACAAAAGGAACGAGCGGGAACCAGCAGTTCCCAAAAGCAAAACC
>NC_089752.1:73750319-73757819 GCF_040412425.1 Macrobrachium rosenbergii | reverse complement strand
GGATAAAGGCCAAACCATAAATTGGAGTGTGGCAGAGTTGATTTTCAAAACTAGCTGCTCGTACATAAGCAAAAATGTTGGAATCTGCCATCATCAGTGAGACCAATAATATGTACCTATCAGGAGGACATTGGAAATCCGATTTCACCAACGAGTTAATCCTAAGGTCTCATCTTAAGCAGGTGTTCCAGCAGATACACATAACAGACTCCATACAGAAGGGAACTAACAATGCCCAAAACACAAGAGAATAACCTGTTTTCCATCCATCCTGGATCAATGGTTCTCTACATACCACCAACTTCGTACTGTTACACCACAATTGCCTTATATATATTATCACATATCATTTGTCCATATTTCACTAGTGAACAGGGATCCAGAAGCATCTGAAACATATGGTTGCAATGTGTATACGTTTTTACGGGCCTTTTCAACTTCATAGTGTACTGTTGGATTGCAGTAAAATACATTCATATATATATATATATATATATATATATATATATATATATATATATATATATATATATATATATATATATATATATATATATATCTTTCCTGTAATACCACAGTGTAATATGGATATAAGAAGGCCCATAAAACACTATTTCAACGTTGCAACCATATATTTCAGGCACTTGCTTCTGTGCCCTGTTCACTGGTAGAATATGGACAGATGAAATGTTACAAGGGTATATATACAAAGCATATATATATATATATATATATATATATATATATATATATATATATATATATATATATATATATATATATATATATATATATATATATATATATATATATATATATATATATATATATATATATATATATATATATATATATATATATATATATATATATATATGAATATAAGAAGGCCCATAAAACACTATTTAAACATTGCAACCATATATTTGGTCGCTTCTTGTGCCCCTGTTCACTGGTAAAATATGGAGAGATGAAATGTTACAAGGGTATATATACAAAGCATATATAGGTGTGGCATTAAGTCTCCGATGGTATGTAGGTGACCGTTTCCTAAGAAGGACGAGAATAACCAATTCCCTAGTGGTTTTTGGTCGCCAAACGGGAGTTAATGAGGCCAAAAACCACTAGGGAATTGGTTAATCTCGTCCTTCTAGGAAACGGTCACCTACATACCATCGGAGACTTAATGCCACACCTATATATGCTTTGTATATATACTCCTTGTAACATTTCATCTGTCCATATTCTACCAGTGAACAGGGACAGAAGCAAGCGCCAAATATATGGTTGCAATGTTTAAATAGTGTTTTATGGGCCTTCTTATGTTCATATATATATATATATATATATATATATATATATATATATATATATATATATATATATATATATATATATATATACATATATATATATATATATATATATATATATATATATATATATATATATATATATGTATATATATAAATATATATATATATATATATATATATATATATATATATATATATATATATATATATATATATATATATATATATATATATATATATATATATATATATATATATGTATATATATAGATATATATATATATATTAATGAAGGGAAATTTTTTTTATTCATGATTAAGTTAACTCATGATTTATACAGTTTTTTATGCATTTTTCTATAATGGCTTTTATTACAGTCTATTTTACAGCATGCATGCAACCAGCTTTTCCTCAGACAGAAGGTAAAGTAGATTTTCATAATATTTGGATGTAATTTAGAGTAACTTTAGGTCTCTCTGCCTATTTTAATTAATTTAATGCCTATTAAATCAGTTAATTTGCTGAATTAAAAAACAGTCAGAGGTATCTGTTGTCTTTAAAATTAAACTGTTGGTGACACTAGGTATGCTTTTAATTTATATTTTGTATTTGTGTGAGTGTGTGTGTGTATGTATATATATATATATATATATATATATATATATATATATATATATATATATATATATATATATATATATATATATATATATATATATATATATATATATATATATATATATATATATATGTATATGTATGTATATATATATATATATATATATATATATATATATATATATATATATATATATATATATATATATATATATATATATATATATGTATATGTATATGTATATGTATATATATATATATATATATATATATATATATATGTATATGTATACATATATATATATATATATATATATATATATATATATATATATATATATATATATATATATATATATATATTTATATATATATATATATATATATATATATATATATATATATATATAAATATATATATATATATATATATATATATATATATATATATATATATATATATATATATACATACATATGTATGTATATATATATATATATATATATATATATATATATATATATATATATATATATATATATATATATATATATATATATATATATATATATATATATATATATATATATATATATACATACATATGTATATATATATATATATATATATATATATATATATATATATATATATATATATATATATATATACATATATATATATATATATATATATATATATATATATATATATATATATATATATATATATATATATATACATACATATGTATATATATATATATATATATATATATATATATATATATATATATATATATATATATATATATATATATATATATACATATGTAAGAAAGTTTGTTATCATTTTATTATTTCAGCATTACTTCTACAGACTGCCAGTTTCCCTACACGCTCGTAGAGGACCTTTGCATCCTTATTTATCCCAAGGAAAGAGGGAGCTGGTTCGAGATGAGGCTCTTCTGTGCACAGCAGTCCATGGGAGGGAACCTTGTGAAAATCACGACTCCTAGCCAGTTGTCTGCTCTGCAGGAGGCAATACAGGAATATGGTAAGAGAGTAGGAACTCAAGGTTTCGTGTGATTTATCGAGCCTAATTGTGACCCACTGTGGTTTCCACCAGTTTCCCAAAATTTGTCATAGTCTTCAGTAATTGTCATGGGAGTTCACGTGTGCCTGCTGACCAATTCCAATGTTTTCTGACTTCACTGATCAAGAAATTAGCATGTGATGCCAAGCAGGAATGGCTTTATTAAGCAGTAGAATCTTGTCAGAGGCTAAGTAGAAATGCCTTTTGTTATGCTGAAGTATCTTGCCAGAGTCCAAGTGGATATGTTAATCGAGGTGTCTTATCAGGGGCTGAGGAGAAAAGTCTTTGCTACACTAATAAGTCTAGTCAGTGGCAAGTAAAGATGCTGTTGTTACACTGAGAAATCCTGTCGGAGGCCAAGAAAAAATACTTTTAAGATATTAAAGAATCTAGTCAATGCCTAATTATCTAGAACAACCTGGTGAAATGCCTTTCCAAACGAAGATCCTAAAGAGCAACTAATCAAAAAGGTCTTCGTTATGTTGAGGAATCTTATGAAAGGCTAAGCCTTTGTTAGCTGAGGTGTCTTATCAAACGCAGAGGAGTTATGTCTATGATGCTGATTAAATTTTAATGCTTTTGTTATCATAATGAATCTTTTCAGAAGCTAAGTAGAAATATCTTCGTGATACTGGAGGAATTAACAAAAGGCCAAGGTGTTACCTTATTTTGTTGAAGAATCGAACCAGAGATTAATCAAAAATGCCTTTTTATTTAGAGCAACAAAGTGAAAGGCTAATCAAAAATACCCTTTCCATACTGAAGGAAATATTTAAAGGCCAATCAAAAATGTCTAATATCGAGAACCTTAGTGAGGGGTTTAACACGAATAAATTTTTTGCTGCAGTGTCTATTCAGGACCTAGTTAGAAAATCTTGCAATTCATGAAATTCAATAAACATTAAAAATTAGGCAATGACGAAAATAGCAATAGTAATAAAAGGCTTGCATTAGAAAATAGCAAGTATGTTGGAAAAATTTCAGAATGGATTTACAATGAATATCCACATTTTGTTTCTTGGATTTTACTATCCATCACTGAATGCATATATATATATATATATATATATATATATATATATATATATATATATATATATATATATATATATATATATATATATAGTCTGAGTAATTGGGCGGCTACTTGAAATCTTAGCTTAATGATAAATAATATTGCCAAGACCAGGAAGAATATTCTTTATTATACGAGCTTTCGACGTATAAAACCTCATCATGAGGCTGAAAAAACTACGAGGATGAGAATCAATGAAATTACAATGAAATGAATTGTCATAATAAATCTTCAGCAAAAATACTAACCAAATATATAAAACGAACAGTAAATACAAACTAAAAGGAGTGAGACGCAAAATAACGAAAAATTAAAAACAAACAGAAACATAAAAATATGAAAATAAAAATTAGGTGAAATGTAAACAAACTACCACTCTCAAAGTAAAATATTTAACGACCCAATTGTGTACCTACTATGAAATTACACGATAGCTAATTGAATACCAGACGAGTTGTTGTTGAATTACGGTTTCATCCTTTTAATAACCAGCGACTCTGAAATCAGAAGGTCCAGGCTATTTGAACAAAAAGAGTACCTCAAAATCCAGGTCAGTGAAAGGATGGTCCTATGCTAAACTGTGTTCCCTAATGGCAGAAAAGGGTGGTTTAGAAAGAGGAAACCTAGAAAGACCTCTGTGTTCCAAAACTCTGTGTCTGAGCCAGCGGGAAGTGGATCCCACTTATCGTAGACCACACTGCGAACAAGTGACCAATTAATGGCACAAGAAGTAAGGTCCACAGGCAGAGTAGGCTTCTCCCTCAAAAGTGATATTATAGTAAAAGGATTATTGAAAACAAATAGGAAACTAATTTGAGGGAAACAGTGCTTAATTATTTCTTGTAACTTTTTTCGGACCAAATAGCCACTATGACCAAGGTAAGGCAATTTAATGTACTTTACATCTTTACTAGCAGTACTGTACACCGGTCTGGGAGAAAACTTTTCATTTAAAAAATTTTTCAGAACTTTGTAAAATACAAAAATGGGATATGAGTTTTAAGAAAAATAATTCTGGAGGAAGACCATATCTTGATGAAATAAATTAAAATCACAAAAAACATAGTAGGCTGTATTTATCAAAGTGCGTATTGAATTCATCTTATACAACTTTGGTGAAAAACTGAGGTAATTCAATCCCAAGCCAGTAGGAAATTTGTTGTGATTTCAATTTATTTCCTCAAGATATGGTCTTCCACCAGAATTATTTTTCTGAAAACTCATATCCCATTTTTGTATTTTACAAAGTTCTGGAAAATTTTTTAAATGAAAAGTTTTGTCCCAAACCGGTGTACAGTACTGCTAGTAAAGATATAAAGTACATTAAATTGCCTTACCTTGGTCATAGTGGCTATTTGGTCTGAAAAAAGTTACAAGAAATACTTAAGCATTGTTTCCCTCAAATTAGTTTCCGGTTTGTTTTCAATTATCCTTTTACTATAAGATCAGGTAGCCTATGACAGTTGACGTTTTCCTATCTTATTTTACTTGCTTTACAAGAATTTAAAGTAATATTTTGTCAACCGGTTGTAACTAAACTGTAATTGACCTTTGAAGGCTACACAACTGTACCAACGGGTGCCCTGCACAGACCTATACTGTTCAAAGGTAAATTACTGTTTAGCTACAGCCGCCGGGCAAAATATTACCTTAAACTCTTGTAAAACAAGTAGAACATCACAGAAAACGTCAACTGCCATAGTCTAGCTCGACTGGACACTATTTGAAGCTTTCAGTCGGGGCAAAGAAACGTAAACAGCCGGCGGAACGGAGCTTCGCACCTTATCTGCATTTTCAAATATTCTTGGCAATCTTGTATGTTCTGGCAGGTGGTAATGTTGCTCTGTGTGTGCTAGCCACAGGGGTTACAGAAAATGTAAAAAGAATATTAATTTAAATTCTTGTAACGCAAGTAAAATAACATAGGAAAACATCAATTGCCACAGTCAACTCACAGCGGAACACCGGCTTAGAATACTACTCTCTCAGTTGGAGGCATCGGGTGATTAGCTCGCCTGTAAGACCTCACATGCGTGATAGGGCCTGGAATCAGCAGTAGTAGTTACACATGAAAACTGCCTTTGGAACGGCTCCCGATGTCCATTTATTTGCCCACTTTTTTTAAGCTTGTTTTTCGTGTTCCAAATAACATATATATCAAGAAATACAACAATAAGTTGCCCAAACCATTTCCCAAGTTATTTACCCCATCCAAAACCCCGAATCCCCACCAGGTCCCCCTTACCGTTAGCTATTCTCAAAAGTGTTTTGCCCCACCCAAAACCCCGATTCCCAACAGGTCCCCTTTACCGTCGGCTACAGTTCTAAGATAATTTATAGCTTAATTACAATCAAGCAACAAAATATTACTTTAAATTCTTGTTCAGCAGATAAAGTTCTATAGAAAAACGTCAACTGCCATAGTCTAGCTCATCACGGACAGCCGGCTTAGATCTACCAAGATCACTTTTGAGGGAGAAGCCAACTCTGCCTGTGGACCTTACTTCTTGTGTCGTTTACTTGTTCACTTGCTCACAGTGTGGTCTGCGATACGTGGGATCCAGTTCCCGCTGGCTCAGACACAGAATTTGGGAACACAGAGGTCTTTCTATTAGAACTAGGTTTCCTCTTTCCAAACCACCCTTTTCTGCCATTAGGGAACACAATTTAGCACAGGACCATCCTTTCACTGACCTGGATTTTGAGGTACTTTTGTTCAAATAGCCTGGACCTTCTGATTTCAGAGTCGTTGGTTATTAAAAGGATGAAACCGGAATTGAACAACTCGTCTGGTATTCAACTAGCTATCGTGTAATTTCATAGTAGGTACTCAATTGGGTCGTTAAATATTTTACTTTGTGAGTGGTAGTTTCTTTACATTTCACCTTATTTTTATTTTCATAATTTTATTTTTGTGTTCGTTTTCAATTTTCCGTTATTTTGCGTCTCACCCCTTTTAGTTTGTATTTACTGTTCGTTTTATATATTCGGTTAGTATTTTTTGCTAAAGATTTATTATGACAATTTATTTCATTGTAATTTCATTGATTCTCATCCTTGTAGTTTTTTCAGCCTGATGATGAGGTTTTATACGTCGAAAGCTCGTATAATAAAGAATGTTCTTCCTGGTCTTGGCAATATTACTTATCATTAAGCTATATATATATATATATATATATATATATATATATATATATATATATATATATATATATATATATATATATATATATATATATATAATATATATAAGCTCAGCGTTTCTCTAACGTAGCTTATAATATCAGATTTATTTGTACATTCTTGAGAAAGACCATAAATGCATTTAGAAAGAAGTTATTCCGTATTTGTCATGAATTACAGATGAAAGACTAGTTTACATCCATTTTTATTGT
>NC_089752.1:73740319-73745319 GCF_040412425.1 Macrobrachium rosenbergii | reverse complement strand
ATATTTGGTACTTGAAGATTAATCAGCTCCTTTATTAAAATCCTGCGGTTCACACAATAAAAAAATTCCTAGTATCAATAAAGAAGGCAGGTGCAGTTGATTCAAAATGAGGTATTTTCTGCACATCGGACTAATCGCTCCATCCTGCTTCTCTAAACGCTCCCCCACATCCCAGGCTACTCCGACCTACCTCCATCGCATGAAAGCAGCGCTAATGATAACGGTTAATTTAAAATTTCCCTCACTCACAAACGAAGCCTTAAAATGCATATCTCTAGAACATTTTTTGCTCAAAATTATTTTTATTTCATTTCCCAAAATATTTGAATAAACTCATGTTACACCATGTATATATCTATGTACACGTACACACACACACACACACACACACACACACACACACACACACACACACACACATATATATATATATATATATATATATATATATATATATATATATATATATATATATATATATATATATATATATATATATATATATATATATATATATATATATTTATATTTATATATATCTGCATACATGTATGTATCGTCGGCATTATCTTATAAGTATACATAAAGAAAAAATCTCTCCAATGCTCAAGTGATTACTGGTCGATTTAACTATATTGTTCCTTTTAGGTGTTGGTAGGAAATCTCTTATCATTGCTGCACTTCAACTGCAATTCAGTCAGTTGTATGAGGAGCATATATCGACAGGCATTATTAACATTCAGAAATTTCTTTTTGTGCCAAAGCTAAACGCATTTCGTGAGTTAAGCCGTATTGCTGTGTCTGTGTACCACTGCAGCATATGCATTTACAGGAACATGCAATCTAATATATAAGCAATGCTTAACTGAAGCATTAGGAGGCTTTACTGCAACGCTATTCTGATGGCTGAAGAGAGGATTAAGTGATACAACATTTCAAGTCAGAAATCTCCATCATTATTTGAAGGAATGATAACCCAGTAGTTGAAACTAAATTCTCTAAATCCATTGACATTTAAATTGCCAAATTGCGAGCACCTTATGGAGAAGTTATCGGTAATCGAATGAAGTTAAATTCTGGTTATAAATGACTAGGACTGGGCCTAGTTATCTGTGTGTTCTCAGGTTTATGGTGAATAGAACTGTATCCTGTAGATTATTGGGCGTTGGCTGTGGACACTGCAGTGATTTCGAATATCTTAGATATGTCAAATGCAAAACACACACACACACACACACACACACACACACACATATATATATATATATATATATATATATATATATATATATATATATATATATATATATATATATATATATATATATATATATATATATATAGATGTAATGACAGCTAGGAGAATATTAATTAGGAATAACATAAATATAAAAGAGAGAAGAAGAAATAAGACAGAACCATTAATAGACAAATGATAGACAGAGAAAGAAAGAGAAAGAGAGAATAACAATCAGGAATGTTGTGAATATATATCCAAAACATCGGCGCTAGAGTAATCTAAGCGCAACCATTAAAAACTGCCTACCTGTCTCACCTGCGTCCTGACCTTTTAACTTTTGCCGGAACCTGAAGACTTCCAGTGACGTCATTAGTCCCACCTACAGTAGGAGGAATTAAGTCAATTAATCACACCCAAGAGACGTCATTAGATAATCTTCAACCAATAAAGACATCTACAATGCTGAACAGAAGCAATGGTCTGCCTACTGGTGGGATGGACATTTCCTTTGAAGAACCTTCAAGAAAGCAAGCTTGAAGGGAGAGAGAAACAGATAGAGAGGAGAGAGGTGAACCAAGAGCCTTAAGGGCGTGAGGTTGAGAGCCTCACCAGTTGTGGGTTAAGAAGAAAGAAAGACTCATACTTCAATTCACTAAACTTGTATACATACTGTATATTTTACTAGTGTGTTAATGAAGTAAGAAAGCTGCACTGTGTCTTCCTAAGCCTCCTGGGACTCTAACAACTAACAACAAACAAAGCCAGAAATGAATAAAACAAAAAAAAAGAAAAGACCTCATTACATTTGGTGGCAGCAATGGGGTCCAAGGAAGTACACTGTGAAGAACGAACAAGTACACACTCAAGAATTTAATAACAGATGACGAAGTGAATCATAACATCAGCGAAAAAAATTCCTGCTACAAACATCAATGGCCAAAGCAGAACAGAGTGAAATAAGAGTTAAAAAACCCACAACTAAGAAATATTATTCCCTGAAGATAAAACAACAAGTGCAACGCAAGCATACCAGTCAACGTGAAACAGCGAAACAATGACACCTGAGTGTTGGTGTCTATCGACACACACCCAAACAGGTTTCTATACACAGTCTGTTAAAATGGATGAGTGCGTTTCACATGTACAACAAAACATTCCCATTAAAAATCAACATTACTGGTGAAATCTAAGAAGCTATCGACACACGCCCAAACAGATTTCTATACACAATCTGTTAAAATGGATGAGTGTATTTCAAATGTACAACAAAACATTCCTGTTAAAAATCAACATTACTAGAGAAATCTAAGAACAAGATGAATCCCTGATGGTGGACGAAACAAGAAAAGGACAGTTTTAGTCAAAGATTTAAAAACTAGAGGTCGTATCCTGCATGTCTACAGTGAACTACAGTGTTGGTCGCGAAAAGGAAAAGTGAAAAGCAGTTCAAGAGAAACAGTAGTAGCAAACAACAGTTAAAACCAAACCACAACAGAAATAAGTAAGTCATGATTGGAAAGTTATTTTAATAATTCTCTCTCTGTAAGAGTGTATGAAAAAAAAATTTTATTGTTCTCTCTCCTAGAAGGTATAAAACCTTTATGATTCTCTCTAAAATTTTTTGTATTTTGTTATATTTTTTTGATGTTTGACAGATAGGAATCTTTAATAACATAACATTCTTTTCATGATATATTTTTTTGAATACTGTTGTGTATTTGTGTATACATTTTTTTATGATTTTTAGAATACTGTTGTAATATGCAGAATTCGTTTTACGAATTGTTGAATACTATTAGAAATCACTCTTATAATTTAAGACCAACAACAGTTAGTCATAGTCACATTCCAGTGTCAAGTTCATGATATCATTAACTCAAGAAAGTACTAGCACTAATAACAGAAATAGCAATAATAATAATACTAACACATTTCAATTTAGAACAATGGCGCAAGCAGCGATCATTATACAAGCCACCCGATTCTGTGGAAGAGTTGAAAGTTCAAATCCTGACAAAAATAGGCTAGAATCATATTCTGTGAACCAGTGGCTTGCTGATGCAGACAGTTGCATATCTACAGGGAGAATAACAAACGAAAGAGCTAAAATTAACGAAGCCTTGCTTCTCGTTAGTTCAGAAAGTAGTGATGCACATAAAACTTTGAATTCAGTTAGATTCAATAAAATAACCACATACTGAATTTAAATGATGCATTATATAATATTAATAAATTCCTTACCCAGCATCATGATGGAGAATCCATAGCAAATCTTCACACAGATGTTGAAGAATCGACACACAAAGTAATAGAGGACTTAAAGAAAACAAACATCACCATAGAAAATAAGAATGATTTTGGTGATGAAGATGATTTAGTTAGTTTAAGATATGTTTTGAATTACTTGTCATTTGGAACGATGTATAACACACTCGGAGAAAAAGAAAAGAAAGCTTTCAAGAAAGTTGAAATTTATCTTAAAAGTGATAGCTTTACAGCTTTAATATCAATGAAGCAAGAAACCCAGAAGAAAGAGACAGATTTTTAAAAGGAATTTGTAGGTGTAACAGAAACACAAAATGAAAGGAAAGGCAGAAACACCCATGATTCATATAAAAGAAATAACAAGTATAATGATAATTCCAGACAAGCAGGGAATAGACAAACTTCCTTTCAAAGGAAATATGCACAAAATACTAGGAAAAAATGGAATCCAAACCAGAAAGGAAGACAGAATCAGTCAAGGAATGGTCCACCCATAAGATATCATAATGGTAAATGTTCAAACACAAATAATTCAAAACCAGAGAATAATTCAGCTCAAGGAGCTAAACCAAAAATAACATGTGAAAACTGCGGGTATACCAATCATTCCACTAGTGAATGTAGAAAACCTAGAATCTGTGCAGTTTGCAAAAAGATCGGGCATTTAACAAAAAACTGTTGGTTCAATAATAAGTAAGCCAATATAGAGATTACAGAGATAAGTAGCAGTCACCCAAATATAAATGAATCATCCAGTCATTGACAGTTAACCCCTTTACAGAGAAAAGAAAGCAATTCCCTTCAAGGTGATGAAAGAGAAAAAGGAGAAACAGTTACGATGGGAAATGAAGGTTCATCCGCATTTTCCTATTTACATAGCGAAGAAGTAATATTTTCCATGAAAGAGGAAGAAATAAACAGGAAGGATCTGCCTATTGTAAAGATTCCAATGAATGGAAAGACATGTACTGTACTCATTGATTCAGGTAGTACTGTTAATGTAATTGATAAAATAACTTTAACCAGATATTTAGACATTGCAGGATCTCAGATTCAGGGTCAAAGTAGAGTAATAAAAGGAATAGCAGGGAAACAGATTAAAAGTCTGGGGAATGTGAACTTAGAAATAGATATTTTGTCACATAAATTTATTGAAAGTTTTCTAGTTTTAGAAGACAGATTTTTTCCCGCACAAGTATTGTTTTCATTTAATTTAATGAGGAGGTGTGGAATAATATTAGATAGTAGTGAAGGAAAGATTAGCCTGAAACAGGATAATCAGAAGAGCGTATGCTTTACGCTTGACGAAGAAAGGTTTCGCCCAGATCTGATCAGTTTGTCTGAGACAGTTTCGACAAGCGAGACAGACATACAGGAAAAGCAGATAAGTAACCAGGACAAGCAAAATAAAATAGAAACAGATAAAAAAGAGGAATTCCCACAATTACAGAATACAGAATTGTTGAGATGTACATATACATATGATATATACTCA
>NC_089752.1:73712819-73735319 GCF_040412425.1 Macrobrachium rosenbergii | reverse complement strand
CTGACCTTTCAACTTTCACCAGAACCTGAAGATTTCCAGTGACGTCATTAGTACCACCTACAGTAGGAGGAATTAAGTCAATTAATCACACCCAAGGGACGTCATAAGATAATCTTCGACCAATAAAGACGTCTACAAGGCAGAACAGAAGCAATGGTCCACCTACTGGTGGGATGGATATTTCCTTTGAAGAACCTTCAAGAAAGCAAGCTTGAAGCGAGAGAGAAGCAGATAGAGAGGAAAGAAAGAAGAGCCGAGATCCTTAAGGGAGTGAAGTCGATAGCCTCACCAGTTGTGGGTTAAGAAGAAAGAAAGGCTCATACTTCTATTCACTTAACTCGTTTAAATGGAGTATATTTTACTAGTGTGTTAATGAAGTAAGAAAGCTACACTGTGTCTTCCTAAGCATCCTGGGACTCTAACAACTAACAACAAACAAAGCCAGAAATGAATAAGAAAAAAAGAAAACCTCATTATATATATATATATATATATATATATATATATATATATATATATATATATATATATATATATATATATATATATAGACAGATAGATAGATAGATAGATATGAGTATATATATATATATATATATATATATATATATATTATATATATATATATATATATATATATATATATATATATATACATACATATATATATATATATATATATATATATATATATATATATATATAGTTATATTGGAGTTTTTCTTTTTTTTATTCTTTTCTGGCTTTGTTTGCTTAGTTGTTAGAGTCCCAGGAGGCAGACACAGTGAACTTTCTTACTTCATGAACACCTTAGTAAATATACAATATATATGTATATATATATATATATATATATATATATATATATATATATATATATATGTGTGTGTGTGTGTGTGTGTGTGTGTGTGTGTGTGTGTAATATATATACAGTATATATGTCATGCACAAGTTTATTTTCATAACTTGTGTGACATATTATTGTTCCCTTACCTGCGTCTTTCTTCTAAGTCAGCGAAGTATTCGTTCACAGCGTCTCTTCTGTAGTCAGCAGCTCACGATATTATTATTTAGAAGGGATATATATATGAAATGTAATTATGTCTCTCAGAAAGGCGTAATGGAGACAAAATGGGTAGCTTCTTGCTTTAATGATGAAAGTTAAATACATACAAAAGTACAATTACTGTTACAGTTTTACTATCCTTATAACCACTCTTGCTAGTCGAAGTTCAGTTTATGTCTGGTTAAGTAGCCCGTGGTCTGGGTATGGTTAAGTAGCCACGGACAGAATCTGGTTAAGTAGCCTGCGGTCAGTGTCTGATTGGGACCAGGGGAGCTAGGGGCAAGAACTGCCTCTTCTTGTATTTGTGACTAGCGACTCTAAAGATTCTTCTCTGGCTTCGTTCTGCTCTAGAACCCCTGGTTCTTCTTGCTATCTTCCATCTCCTCCCTTGAAGTTACCTCATTGGAAGATTTTATCTGTAAGGCCTCCCTCTGAACAGCTTGATTGGGAAGGACAGTTGTGGGTGTTGGTAAAATCTCTCCTTAGAGGATTTAATTGGAAATGACCTCAGGAGGAGGTGTAAAGGACTCCCCCCTAGAATGTCTAATTAGAAAAGTGATGAACTACTTCACTTTGTCCAGCCCCTTTTCATGGAAATTCATGTAAATGCCTCCTATTGAAGGCGGGATTATAGATATGGCTGGAATGTTAACTCTTGACGAGGTGCTAGGTAATGCTTGGTCAGCTAAATCGCGAGGGCACAGGTTCCAGATTTTATGATCAGTTTATTGCCCTAGCGTGATATACTCACTCACTGTTTTGAGTTCGTATAAAGACGGTTTCCTGCAGTTAGCTTACTTGACATTTCTAGCCTCGCAATGCATAACAACCAAGGCTTAATTGTTCTCTCTCTCTCTCTCTCTCTCTCTCTCTCTCTCTCTCTCTCTCTCTCTCTCTCTCTCTCTCTCTCCTGTCTTTATTCTTTCTTTCTCTGTCTCTCTTTATTCTTTTTCTCCCTCTCTCTCTTTTTATTTAATCTTTCATTATATTATTACATCATTCGGTCCCGCTATCTCACACACTGCCCTCAGTGTGACAATAAAAATATAGTTTAAATGGATAGTTGTAAATTCACATACAAAACAAATTATTTATATGATTGCCCATAATGTAAATTACACATTTATAAAATTTTGAATAATTCATGTTACTGCAACAATGGTAAAATAATAGATCAATAATATACTGTAGAAAATTCATAAATTATACCATGAATCATTACTTAAAAGAAATATTCATACACTCAATGAATCACCACATTGTAAAATGGTTAATTGCAATATTGAATATATAATAAAAATCAATAACACATAAAGAAATTGGCAGTAAATCATGTCTATAAGAACACTATTCTTCTTCCTTGGCTCTTTTAATTTCTTTTTCTTCTCAATATTTGAAATTACTACACGTTTGACTAAAATTGCAAATACCACAATTACAAGTAAGATTATGATTAAATTGAACAGAGACAAAATTGGTGAAACTTTTTCTTTGTAGTAGAAAAACTCATCTACCAGTGGTAACTCATTCAGTTGTTTTAATTCTAAGTGAGACAAGTGAAACTCTTTGATATTCTTCGAATAGTTCATGTATGGGATATGCTTTTTAAAATTAAACTCAGTGAAAATATGAGCTTCATAATACAACTGGTTTGGTATAACTAATTTGCAAGCCCTATCAAAAGCATGGACGTTCTTGAAACTAACTTCTGTACTTAGATTATGGTAGTTGATTATGGCTGTTACAACATCTAGTGAAAACACAAAAACTGACTGTTCTACTAAGATGGAAACAAATCTGTGTTTGGATAAACTTGTACATAACTCTTTTTCATGATTTTTGTTGTCAACTGTTTCTTGAACACAAAAATAGGCATTAGTAGTTTCGTAAAGGTGATCAAGGTTACAAATGTATTCTTTTTCCCTTAAAATTATACAATCCTTTAATTGGGCATCAGTAATAAATGAAATCATTAATCCATGTTCTTCTAATACAAAATGGATGTTGTTGACATTTGAAATGATTACTTTCTTTTATCCCAACATGGGAAAGGACATTATAGACATCAGTACATCTGTATCTTTCTGATTAAATGGTAACACTAAAATAATCTTATTATGTACTACTTTTGTAGTTATGAGATTATAGTACATGAGAACATCTTTTACCATAGAGGTATAAAACCCCTCTACCAAATAAAAATTAACTATATCTTCTAATTCCTTAGAAGTGATTAGTGTTCGGCTTAACATTCCCTTATAAGCTAACAAGACTGCGTTTAACATGTCTCCAAGTACTTGCAAGATAATTTCACTCTCCAGTACAAAGCTATTCAAAAATTGTTGGTTTTCTATTATATTTAGTTCTTTTGTTACATTCTGGTTAACTTTAGTAATGAATACCTTTAGCTTTTTTATCTCTTGGGCATTTAAGTTTTGAGAAGTTATCACTTTATTTATCGCTGTACCTCTTGCTGTTGCCTACTGTTCCAGTTTTTCAATTCGAGCCTTTTCTTTTTCTACATTAGATGCAGTTGAGACTCCAAATAATTGATTTGGTGCTGTTCCTATAAAAGGTAAGAGTGAATAAAAGGTAAGAGTGATCTTTTGGACCTTGTATTTAGGATATTTCCTCTGTCATTATCTAACTTTTTCAACAATGGTAGGACACTGTTATTATCACACTTCTGTATTATAGATTGGAGTTCTTTTTGAACACCTTTCAAAGACATTTCATTGATAAGCACTGAAGATATATCAATACTCACGACTCCTAAATCTTTTATTAATTTCACTGATCCCCTTTTTTCTAGTAGTGCGCCCTTTCGGATGACAACTTCTGTAGAAGCGAATTGGAGTATTACGATTGATAAGATGAGCCGCATGTTTGTATCTGTAAGAATAATCCTTATCAGATATTTTATGTGCATGAGGTATTTTAGTATCTATAAATACATTATACATATGATATTTTCAGTCAACGCTTCACCTAAAACTTATCTTTTTCTTAACCCACATCTTTTGTTTATTTGTTCTTCCTTATTCTCCTTTAATACTTCTAACTTTTTAGTGGACCAAGCGTCTGCTTTTATTACCTTCACATGATTCCAATGAACTACCCTTTCCTTTAGATCATTCACATTAATAATTCTAAGCTTATTTAATTTTAACATATGATGCTCTAAGGACCATGAAATTCGGAGAAACCTTTACATTAGGATACTGGAATATGATTTTGAACATATACCTGAGTACCTACTATAATGTACTAGTTTAGTCTATTTTTATCATAGTAACGGCATGAATTTTGTGAAATTCGTTGCTCTAATCCTCATTTGTTCGATCCGTTTCATAAGTACGTCTAGTTTTCCATGCAATATAGTCATCATAATTATAAGTATGTCTGGGTGGTGTTGCATCATCTATTAAGGTATTAGGTAACCTCTTCTGATACCCATACAACAAGTAGTGTGGTGATTCTCCTATTGTCTCCTTTACAGTATTGTTTATAGTAAACTGTACGTCTTCCAAAGCTAAATCCCAGTCTTCTGTATTAGGTTTAACTAAAGTTTTCAGGATATCCTTTATTTTACGATTCGTTCTTTCTACTGCTTCATTTTAACTTAGTTTATATGCTGTTATTTGACATTTATTTATCTCGTAAAATTCATAATTTTTCTTAAGCTCACTGTTAAATTAGCCGCGTTATCAGGAAGGAAGAACTTGCGGACATGAATGTCTCGTGATAATTTTAGATTAAGAGCTTCTGCTACTGTAATTGCATCTCTATTTCTTACTGGTACAATTTCTACACATCTGGTTAGATAGTCTAGAAAGACTAGTATCTGTTTATTCCCTCTAATAATGGTAGGAAATGGACCTAAAAAGTCCATATTGACGATCTGGAATGGATTTAATTCTGATGGATATTTTTCAAGTGGAGCCTTTGGATTTACTTTGCCCTTATGTTGATTGCAAACTACATAATTTTGTACAAAGTTCTTGGCATCTTCACCACAAAGTCACCAAAAATAATTTCTGGTTATGGTTCTGCTTGTCTTTTTAATTCCTGAATGTCCTGCTAACCTATATGAGCGTGTTAGTTCTAAAACTTCTCTGATTAGTGCTTTTGGGATGTATAGACGAGAACAACCATTCTTCTCTGTTGGCCTTTTACACAACAAACCATTTATTAATAGGAAATCAGGTTTTAAAGATTCATCTGTCATTAACTGTCCTGTTATTTGTCTGATTTTTGCATCATTTCCTTGTTGTATTTTTACTCTTTCTAAGTCTAAGTCTACTACTTGACAGCTAAAACAAGATATTAGGTAGTAATACATTTTCTGTTTCTTCTTGGGATCTGGATAATGCATCTGCTAGAGTATTAAAATTTCCCTAGGATATATCTGAATTCTGGAGCAAATTCTAACACACTAATGAACCATCTGACCCAGACTTCATGTTATTTGTAAAAGTTCTCTTTTTAAACAAATCACAAATGGGTTTGTGATTAGTAAGTACATTGACTTTCTGACCTAGAAGTATGTGTCTAAATTTCTTTAATCCCCAGTATAATGCAAAACATTCTCTTTCTGTAGTACTATAATTTCTTTCTGCTGGGTTTAAGACTCTACCGGCATAATATACTGCCCTCATTCTAGTTTTGTCCTTTTGTAGTAATACAGCTCCTAGCCCTGTACTTGAGGCATCACAGGCTAAGTAAAAGTCTTTGGAGAAATCTGGGTAAACTAATACAGGATTCCTTGTCATTTTACTCTTTAGCGTTTGGAAGGCTGTCTCTTGCTCTTTATTCCATTCATATTTGACATCCTTCTTTGTTAATTCTGTTGATGATTTGGCTATCGTAGCAAACCCCTTAATAAAAGTCTATAGTAACCTATCATTCCTAGGAATCGTCTCAATGCTTTCAAATGTGTGGGAGCTGAATATTCAACTATTACTTTATCTTGCCTGCTTGATGTGATCATGTTCACTAATTACATGACCTAAGTATTCCGAAAGATTTCATTAAGAATTAACATTTCTTTAATTTGATTTTTAATCCTGCTATTTTTAATCTTTCTAGGACTATTTATAAAGTTTTGAGGTGACTTTCTAAATCTTTACTAAAAATGATAACGTCATCTAGGTAAACTGCAACATTTTCTGTCTCCAAGAATTTGTAACATTAATCTAACAAAAGTTAAAAGACCGGGAAGTGAGTCCAAGTGGCATGACTTAGGTGTAAGTGTTCTTTGTATTTCAGAGGCTGTGTATGGTTTCGACTCTTCGCCTAAAGGAGTACATGCCAGTATCCACTCGGCAAATCTAAGGATGAAAATAGTTTTGCACCTCCTAATTTAGCTAACATATCTTGAATTACTGGCATAGGCATTCTATCTGGGATGGTGTTGGAATTTAGCTTTCTATAATCTATCGCAGATCTCCAATTTCCATCTTTCTTTGGAACAGGAAGCAATGGAAATTATGGAGATTTGGAAGGAATGAACTACCCCATCTTTCTTCATTCCTTCTGTCAAATTATCAACTATGGGTCTTTGGCTTATTAATCTGTAATAAGGAATAAGGAATAGTTTGCTCCATCATCTAACAAAATTCTATGTTGTCGGAGATTTGTTCTTCATAATTTATCTCCTTCTATAGCTATTACATCTCTGTATTTTCTAATACATGAATTAATTTATTTTTGTTTTCTTAGAAATCTGTTTTATTCATCTCTTTGCTTAATTCAGACTTGACCAGTTAGAGAGAAAATTGCTTTTTCTTCTAGTGTTAGTAAAGGGTCGTTAATGGGTATTACTATGCAAAAGACAATGCCTGCATATAATGTTAATTTGTTATCTGAGTAGTTTTGGACATAAATTTCACGAGCATTACCCTTCATGTGGACCAATGAATTATCCATTCTAACAAAATCTGGCAATTCTTCATTTAATAACAGAATGTCTTTAATTTCTGTCTCTTCTTTTCCCCTTAAATGTATTTTTGTTAAACACTTTGGATGCAAAGTTACTTGTCTATTAAGTATGAACTGTACTGTATTATCATCAGCAGTGCTTACGCAATATATTCCTTGATCTTCTATATCTGCAAAGTAACAATGTTCTGTATATTCACTAGTTTCTTCAGTTACTGCTATTACATTATTTATATCTACTTTATTTATTTTATTTAATAACAATACTTCATTTAGTAATTTCCCTTCATTATTACAACTTATTACTACATTGCTATAGCTATCAGTATTTATATCTGTATATTTATCACTATAGGCGCCTTATTTTTCGTTATATTCAGAATCTGGGTGATCATCATTGTTTGTATCTGGGTCATTTCTTTCTTCGGAGTATATAGTTTCTTGATGTGCACATCTTCTTGATTCTCTATTCTGCAATCGTGGGAATTCCTCTTTTCTATATTTTTCTATTTTATCTTGATAGTTCTCTTTATGGCAATATCCTTTATGTATGTCTTTCTCGCTTGCCGAAGCCGTCTCAGAAAAATTTATCAGATTTGGGTGAAACTTTTCTTCTTCAAGCGTAAAGCATACGCTCCTTTGATTATCCTGTTTCAATTAACCCTTCCTTCTCTGCAGTCCAGGATGATTCCACAGCTCTTTAGGTTAAGTAGAACAATACTGTGCGGGAAACATCTGTCTTCCTGGAACTAGAAAACTTTCAACCCAGTTTATGTGACAGAAATGTCTATTTCTAAATTCACATTTCTAAACTTTTAATCTGTTTACTTCCTCATATATCCATTCTGCTTTGACCCTGAATTATCGTTTCTTTAACGCCACAAGTATCTGGTTAAAGTGGTTTTATCTATTATGTTTACAGTGCTACCTGAATACATGAGTACAGTACATGTCTTTCCATTTATGGGAACTTTAATGATAAGTAAATCCTTTCTGGTTAGTTCTTCTCTCATGGAAAATAGTAGTTCTTTACTCCGCAAATAGGAAAATGTGGATGAACCTTCACTTCCTCTTTTTGTTAATTCTTCGGTTTTTATATTATCTTCTTGAAAGGACTTTCTTGCTGTCTTATGTGTGGTGATAAATTGTCATTGACTCGAAGACTTATTTGATGTTGGGCTATTGCTGCTTAATTCTATTACTTCTTTATTGTTTTAACTGAACCAGCAATTACTGGTTAAATGTCCTACCTTCTTGCAAATCGTGCAGATCCTAGGCCTTCTGCACTCTTGTAGAATGATTTGTATGCACGCAGTTTTCACAGGCTGTCTTTGGTCTCACTCCTTGAGCGGAATAGTTCACTTGGGTTGAATTATTTGTGTTTGAGTGTTGACCATATTAATAAGGTTTGGGAGGACCACCCTTTGTTTGATTCTGTCTTCCTTTCTGGTTTGGATTCCATTTTCTTTTAGTATTTTGGGCATATTTTCCATGAAAGGTAGTTGGTCTATTCCCTACTTGTCTGGAATTACCATAGATCTTATTATTCATTCAAAAGGTAGGATTATTATTTCTGCCTTTCCTTTCATTTTGTGTTTCTGTTATTCCTACAGATTCTTTGGAGAGATTTATCGCTTTCTTTTGTATTTCTTCTCTCATGGTTTTCAATGTTTGAAGGCTGTCTTTCTTTGGATAATTTTATTTCCTGAAAGCCTTTTCATCTTCTCCAAAGGGCATTATATATTGTTCAAGTAATAAGTAATTCAAAGCCTTATGTCTTAGATCAACTAAATTATTGTCATTATCACCAAACTGTGTCTTATGTGGTGATGCCTGTTTCTCTTCAAATCTTCTGTTATTTTATCTATTACATTCTCAACACTTGAGTACAGATTAGCTATTGTTTCATATTTGTGGGTTCAAAGAATCTGTTTATGTGTTATATAAACTGTCAGTCTTATTTACTGGTTCCCAGAGTGATAAACAAATTTCTTTGAATTCTGCAGTTATTAAGTTTGCTAAAACTCATGGAATTCAGAGTTTTGTGGGCGTCACCATGTTCTGAACTTATGAGATCCAAGGCTTCATTTATTTTAGCTCTTTCATCTGTTATTCCCCCTGAGGATATGCGACTATCTGCATCTGAGAGCCAATGATTTGCTGTAACAGATTCGAGTCGACTTTTGTCAGGATTTGAATCATCCACCTGCCCACAGAGGCATGTGGCTGTTGTTATACAGCTGCTTTATTCATATTGCGATATTGGAAGGTGCAGTATTATTAGTATTGTTACTATTATTATTACTGTTAGTATTATTAGAATTATTAACACTATTTTGGTTCTGATTAGTTGTGTTATTATTGTTAGCATTTCTTTGCACTAAAGTTGAGTGGGAAACTAGTCTTGGAATTTGGCTTTACGTCTGAGTGTCGGCGGTCTTAAATTGTACAGTGAATGGCTAACTGTGTTCAATAATTCGTCAAAGACTCTGCATTTTACAATAAAATGATTCAAATTGAGCACACCACTTCATGTACACATATAAAAAATGTTACACTATGCACACAGTACCATAAAATAGAAGAAACTATCAAAACACAGTAGTAAAAAAAAATTACATTCTTAAATTGAGTTCAAATGTACAAGTAAAATAAATCCTTCAAAAGTAATCATTCAAATACACACAAAAAAAGTCTTATGGGAAATTGGGCATCATATCATCAAGAAAAAAAAATTATCCATCGCAATGAGCACACAAATTTGCATATAATTACTCAATTTATTTATCACCATCCGAGTGAGGAAAATAAAGAAATCCCTTCTAAATTGTCTAAACAAATAATTATCATGAAGTTTAATAATTATAATTATGCTTACAAAAAAAATTAATTCACTAGAAAGAGAGTTTCCTTAATTTTCAATTTGATAAAAAGAGGTTAAATAATCTTTACATTATTATAAATTTAAAAATTCTTCACTTCTTTCCACATTTAAAGAGAAAGAACAATAAATCTCACTTTCTCAATAACTTACAGGTTGTTGTTTTTACGGAATTCTTTCGTTGTTGATAAGTTGTTCTTCTGTTGTTGTCGCCTTCGGAGCTTCATTGAAACACACTCTGCGTTGTTTTCTGTTACCTCGTGGCAATACTTTGTTAAACACACTCGCTGCCTGTTGTTGCTCGAAGATGTGCTGGCTCACTGTTTTGTGCTTAATTGCGCTATGTGTTTTGCTTCTCCATTGTGCACCATTACTGTTTATGTTCACTTCTGTTTGATGCTTTATTGCAGGATTTAATTTCTTCATATAAGTTTTGCTTACCGTCGTAAAATCTAAGTTCGTTTTGTAGATTTTCGTTTCACTGAAACTTAAGTAATTGCACTGATATTTCTGTTAATGTCTGTTTGCTTCGTCTTGCATTTTGGATCCTAAAGCCCTGCCACCAAATTTATGCCATGGACAAGTTTATTTTCATAGCTCGCGTGACATATTATTGTTCCCTTCTTACCTGCGTCTTTCTTCTAAGTCGGCGAAGTATTCGTCCACAGAGTCTCTTCCGTAGTCAGCAGCTCACAATATTATTATTTAGAAGGGATATATATATGAAATGTAATTATATCTTTCAGAAAGGCATAATGGAGACAAAATGGATAAATTCTTATTTTAATGATGAAAGTTAATTACATACACAAGCACAATTATGGTTACAGTTTTACTATCTTGAAAACCACTCTTGCTAATCGAAGTTCAGTTTATGTCTGGTTAAGAAGCCCACGGTCAGGGTATGGTTAAGTAGCCACAGACAGAATCCGGTTAAGCAGCCCGCAGTCAGAGTCTGGTTGGGACCACGGGAGCTAGGGGGAAGAACTGCGTCTTCATGAATTTGTGACTTGCGACTCTAAAGATTCTTCTCTGGCTTCGTTCTACTCTGGAACCCCTGGTTCTTCTTGCTATCTTCCATCTCCTCCCTTGAAGTTATCTCATTGGAAGATTTTATCTGTATGGCCTCCCCTCGAACAGCTTCACTGGGAAGGACATTTGTGGGTGTTGGTAAAATCTATCCTTAGAGGATTTGATTGCAAATGACTTCAGGAAGAGGTGTAAATGACTCCTCCCTAGAATGTTTAATTGGAGAAGTGGTGAACTACTTCATTTCGTCCAACCCTTTTCATGGAAATTCATGTAAACGCCTCCTACTGAAGGCGGGATTATAGATATGGCTGGAATGTTAACTCTTGACGAGGTGCTAGGTAATGCGGTCAGCTGAATCGCGGGCACAGGTTCCAGATTTTTTATGATCAGTTTTATGGCCTGGGCGCTATATACTGGCGCTCACTGTTTTGAGTTAAATTACAAAGACGGTTTCCTGCGTTAGCTTATACGACATTCTGTAGTATTGCATCACGCGAATGGCCTGCGATTGCACGCCAGCAGTGAAGGTATTTCCAGTGATCCAACCAAGATGAAAGGCTTGCAACTGCACCAGTCCAAGCTGAATGTATTCCTACGTTTCCCAGCGATCCGACCAAGATGAATGGCTTGCGACTGCACAAGCCCCTGTTGAAAACGGCGCTCGCGAATCCTTTTCGCCAACCCAACGTCTCCCCGAAACTACGGCGATATGTAGACGTCCAGCCCAACATCTCTCCAAAACCCTGGATCGTCTCACAAAAGTGCAGGTGTATCGTTGACAGCTTTCTCATATATTGAGGACGGTGAAGCTATTCCAACAGCTCCGTTGCGAGGAAGTGGTGTTTTTCATAAGTCGGTCATATCGACAGTCATATCAAAAAGTAACTCGTCTATTCCCTATGCCATATTATTACTGGACCAATAAGACTATTAGTGCAAAGGTCATATATTCTCAATGTTAAACAATTCCAAAT
This sequence comes from Macrobrachium rosenbergii, assembly GCF_040412425.1. Taxonomy (NCBI): domain Eukaryota; kingdom Metazoa; phylum Arthropoda; class Malacostraca; order Decapoda; family Palaemonidae; genus Macrobrachium; species Macrobrachium rosenbergii. The sequence continues at coordinate 73,723,426 of NC_089752.1, read as the reverse complement.
TGCTACCTGGAATTTCCACAGTCAACCCACTATCATATACACTAACTCTAAGGAACTATTTATAAAAATTCTACCCAATAAAAAATTACCCAAGACCCTTATCCATATACTGAATTCATGAAAACCAATCCTAAACATCTGAAAATTATCATATCTCGTAAAAAACATCAAAGTTCTACTCTGGTTGCGAATGTTGTATGCAAACTAATTCTCAGCACAATATTAGCGATTGACATGTGGCAATCACTCTACGACCTAACTACTACCAATTACCCATGGCAAAGCTCTCTTAATTTTAAAGAGAACTGAAAAAATCCCAAATACTCAATTTAGTCCTCCTATTAAAATCTTCAAGCCTCTCCCAAATCCTAACTGACATATCCCAACCTGTAAAGAGTCAGGCCATTCGGTCCGATACTTGCTCAAATACCTCCCAAAGCAAAGTCCTAAATAACACACCCTTATTGTTCTGTAACTCTATATTCAAAGATATTGTAATCAGACGACAAATACACATCTAACATTCTTTATAATATCACGGGTCTAACCTCTTATGAGTGCTTATATGCAATTCCAGTCATGAATATACAAACCATTAACTCAAAGTAACCCATTACGCTATTGCCAAATCACGAACGATGAAGTCCTAACCGCAGATGCGGTCCATAAAAGCAGCTCAAATTCATATATCTACAAAACTATACGGTATTCTGCACACAATTTACGCTATGTATAGCAGCCTACATCAGAATCACAATGAACTTGAACTATTAAAGATTTGTATAACTCTATGGACTAACATCCTCCTCAATTACAACAAACTACATGTCATGCCCATTTACAACCCATTAAAACCCGAAAGAAGAAAAACAACCCGTAACCTACCCATTATCATAACAACAATACAACCCAGGAATACACCCATGCTAACACCCATTTACCAGTCTTTTTGATCTTAGAAATATGTGTCAATCGAGACACCCGTGTTTTCATCCAGAGCATCAAATCTATTTCCCTTCTTTGCTTCAACAACACGGAACGGACCTTCAAACTTAGGACCCAGCATATAGTTCAGCTGATTCCTGACATTTATCTTCAAATAAACCCTATCTCCAACAGCCACTTTGATTCTATCTGGCTTTGCTTTACTCCTATCTACCATGTCTCACGTTTTTATCTCAAGATTCTTAGCAAGGCGTGCATATTTCTCTTTCGCAGTTGAAATCAGCAACTTTACAGTATTGTCACCTGTTGGAATGGGCAATAGATCAAATGTGCCTCTCGCTGGGTATCCAAACAGCACTTCATTGGGGAGACATTCCAATGGTATCACTACACAGCATTAATGCTATGCACAGACCTGTGGAAGATAGCAGTCCCAATTTGGGTCATCCTCACAGATATTCTCAAACTGATGACCTTTCTATTTGCTCGTTCGCACAAGCCATGCACTTCCGGTCTATATGGAATAATATTAACCTTTTTAATCCCCATTACGTCCGCAAGACATTGCATCGTACGATTTACAAATTCGCGTCCGTTATCTGTAATCAAAACCTCTGGTGCTCTGTATCAGCAAATATACCCATAAAAAATGCAATTGCCACCTCTTCCGCTGTTTTACGCTTCAACGGGAAAATCTCTATGAAAACCTAGTTAACTCGTCAACGACCACCAACAGGTGCCTATGGCCATAACTAGATTCATAGAAATTACTCAAGATGTCCATGTGGACTCTTGCTGCGGGTCTGGTAGGAATTGGGAATGAACCCAATTTACAAGAAACGACCCTATGGCTTACATGTATTACAGACTGAACAACTTCTGACAAAGTCTTCCACTGACTTGGCCATATTTCTCCAAAAGAATTGTCCTTGTACGTTCTGATACGTCTTCTTAATCCCTAGATGAAGACTGCTAGATCTACTGTGAACAATATCTAACACCATAGGTACTAAACTCGTAGGAACAACTATTTGCGCCATATCGCCCTTATCTTCACTATTTCTCAGCCTGTATCTAATCTTCCTAACTAACAAATTACCCTCTAGTTCAAGTCCTGCAAAAGGCAGATTACAACCCTTCTTAACAAATTCCCCTCTAAGGAATGCCTTTGAATCTCTCAGAATCTCATCTTCATCCTTTTTTTTTCTACCAGACTAATATCCCAGTCAATGCTATCTCCCGATACATAACATACATGAGTACCTTGCTCATCAGAAAAACTTCTGCTAAGGGCATCTGCTACATTTTGTCTGCCCTCTATATACTTTATTTTAGCATCAAAATCCCTGATTGTCAGATACCATCAGGCTCTTCCGAATTGAGAGATCAAAACTTTATTAAAAAAGATCACCAGTATTATGATCCGTCAGAACCTCTACTTGATTGCCCATTAAGAGTATCTTAAAATGCAAGAGCTGAGACCACGGCAAACGCCTCTTTGTCGACCACTGACATGAGACGCTCATTACTACCTCGTGTCTTAAACTTCCTACTGTAAAATGCAATCGGGTGGAGTCTTCCATCGAACTTCTGCATAAGACATGCGTCTATCCCATCATTACTCGCATCTGTCACCAACGTGAATGGACGTTCTAAATCCAGAAACTTCAAACTGGAGGATTTGTTAAAGTATCTTTGATTGTCTGAAACGCTACTTGCTGTCCCTCTCCCCAAACAAACTGCACATCATCCCTCAGAACATCTGTCAAAGGAGACGCCAGAACAGAAAAACCCTTCACAAATCTACGGAAAAATCCGGCCATGCCTTACAACGACCGAACCTGCTTCTTAGTCTTGGGTGTAGCAAACTCTACAATTGCCTTAACCTTATCATCATTTACTCTGACACCCTCTTTAGAAATGACATGCCCTAAATATACTATCTGCTTCTTGAGAAAATTACACTTAGCTAACTTTATCTTCAAACCAGCTAACCTAAGTCTTCTGAAAACTTCCCTGAGAACTTCTAGATACTCCTCTACTGAATCAGTGACAACTAAGATATCATTCATATAGATATGGACTTTCTTCCTAACATGCCATGCAAAACTGTATTCATCAATCTAGTAAGTGCTCCCGGACTGCCTGTCAAACCAAATGGCATTCGTGTGAACTCATAATGACCCTTCGGCAAAGAGAAGGCCATGTACTTTCGACTCTCCTCACTTAGCGGAACCTGCAGGTACCCTTGCATTAGATCAATTGAAGAATAAATGTTCTTACCGCCTATCTCACAAAATAAATCTGGCAAACATGCCACAGGGTAGTGATCAGGAATGGTTTTCTTATTCAGTTTCCTAAAGTCTACACAAACTCTGACTGAGCCATCTTTCTTGGGGACTGTGAGCAATGGAAAATTAAAGGGTGATGAACTAAGCCTAGCAATGCCTTTTTCTTCCCACTTATTAACCTCTTGTTCTATTTGTTCCCTAATCTTGAAAGGATTCCTATATGAAGGAGCAAAAATATGCTTAGTCTTGTCCTCTAACTGAACCTTGTGTTCTAACACATTTGTTAATGCTAACTTATCCCCTTTGAGTGCGTCTATGTCCGCAAACTCAGCTAAAACATCTTCTACACCCTCAGCATATTCTTTGCAATCAGCATTGGCTAACTGATCCCTAAAAACTTGCCTTCTAGCTTGTAACTCTGCTTCTGAAAAAGAACAAAAATCCCCGACAATGTTCACTGAATTATCTTCATCGACACAGTCAGCAAATGATTACACCAATACGTCTGACAATTAAAGTTTGTATTGTTACCAGTTTGCTTATCCCACCCAAGTTTCCCTGAACTTGTTATATTTTTACCGAACTCGTACATAAGCTCCTTTCAACTTCTCACTGCATTCATCCACACACATCTGTCTGGATTTATGCACCCCTTTCACTCGCACTTTCACCATCGCAACCATACCCAGACCAAGCACCACATCATCAATCAAAACTCCCTTATAGTGCTTCTCATCCCCCCCAAACACATGTTCATCATTCAACCCCAGGACCACTCTTCTTACTCCCAGGACATTATATCTTACATCGTCACGCCTCTCATACGGCACAAACACACCGGGCACCCCCACAGTTATACCGGAAACCCCTGTATGAACTGAGATCTTTCGTCTTCGACATGCCGGATGTCCCAGCAGTAATGTATTTCCCAAAGCACATCCCCTTATAACAACAAATGGTTCCATCAAAGATCTACCACGAGGGATAAATCTATGTCCAAGCCACCCAGTATTCTTAATTTATTTGCCTGAACGTCGCATACAGCTTCCTGTGCAGGTCTCAAAGATCGATTGAGAAACATCGATCTGAACAATTCTTCATTCATCAGGTTAATGGAGGCAACTGTATCTAGAAAGACCCTTACATTTATTCCCTGTACAGACCCAATTACAACAGGCTTCGACCCTGCAGGTTCTCCCAAAGTCAATATCAGCTTACCCATTCAGTTTCTTTACAAATGACAGGTCTTTCGACAATGTCTGACAATTACAGATCCTTGAACAATTCGCATGAAGCACTTCCTTATCTGGACTACAGGTGTTCTGGAATGTGGGCCTGTTATACTGTCTCTGAGACAGACAGACCATGAGATGATCATAACTCTTACAACTGCCACAATACTTAACACGGCAAAATCTCTTAATGTGACCCTGTATATTACAGTTAAAGCAACAACCCCGTGGGATCCCAGAACTCAAGCCACCCATCAATCTTTGGTAATTCTGACTTGCAACAACATTCTTCGGACTGCGGACTGGATTTCCGCATTCTACACAACCATAGGCTGCTCTAAGGAGTCTCTTATCACTACTTCCTCCCCTCATATTTGTACTTAAACTCACAAACTTATTCTTGGCTAATGACAAATGCAGAAATTCCTAAGGTCCCATGAAAGTATACCCTTTACCAAAACAAAACCGAAAGCAAGCAATTTCCATAACTGAATCCCCGTACAACACAAAACTACTACATTAAATCCCTTTACTCTACAATTAATCCACAAAACTCAAAAGAAAGGTATTAATCAGAACCCATCATTAAACTAAATTCCAAAAATTAATTTCAAAATTAGCTAACCCTTGCAATTAAACTCCTAAATCCCATGGAGGAAAAAAAAAAAAAAACAAGTGGTGTTAACGCGCACAGTCAGAGGGGTCAAGTTCACTTCTTCCAAGGCCAAGCTACAAAAAGGACACAAGGAAAAATGGGAATTGCCTCTCAAGCACACACACGGAGAGAGAGAGAGAGAGAGAGAGAGAGAGAGAATTTGTCTCCCACCCTGTACGAGCAGCAACTCCCCCTCCCTACTACCCCCTCAATCCTCATCCAAGGCCTGATGACGCCTACAGAAAAAAATGCTTACCACCACACCCTCAGAGACTTGCTCTGTCTCCAAAGGCAAAAACTACTGGATGCACACTTCCCACTTTGTCCAAGCAGAAAATGTCATTCAAGCAAATGCACTCACTCTACACACATACACATGTTCACATTTTACCCACACGCACATATGCACCCAAAAACAATGCACGTACATGTGTGATTACAAAAAACAAGAGAAAAAAAGCAAAAAAAAAAAAACTACCAAGAAGTGCATACATACTTGCGTAAAAATGCTTGCACCCCGTAATTCACAAATATCAAATAAAATACTACCCGGTTATAAAAGTTCCCAGAAACCATACAACAATAAGATACTGCCCTTAAACCCTAAACGTCGATGCGAACAACAGATTGCTATAAAAAAAAAAAGACACAATATAAGCGATACGCACACAGCGCCTCACACAGGCGAGGCCGAGAAAGCAAGACGCTACGCCCAAAATCGTGACGCAATTACTACGTCACCGCGGTGATGAACAAAACCAACCGTCGCAACTGAAACATCAGTTAAAACACAATGACAAAAAAAAAAACACATAATTTTCCCTAACATCAGTTATAACACAACGAAAAGGACAATTTCACATTAAAGTAACGACCAAAAAGAAAATCACAACACTTACATTAAGTACGTCTCTGTAGGCAGCATGATTCTCTCATCCAGGGGAAGAGAGAGAGGGGAAACAGAAATACTCGCGCGGCTTCGTGTTTTTTAACACACACACAAAGAGGTAAAAGATGCCACAATTACTTCACAGCTATGCCATCGATGTATCCATAAACACTGGCCTAAATGCGATAATGTCCTATTTACATCCTACACAAATCCACTCTTCAAAGAAATGCCCTTGCAAGTGACGCTCCTTACTCCAGCAACATCTGCACTCAGCCCCACAAAATCTATTCTGAGATACCAGCACTAAATTATGTCTCTTTGGAAGCGTATACATGTGCCTAATCATCCAATTATCTAACTATCTAACTCATTCTAACTTTGATAACTACCTTATACCGCTGCCGCCAAAACTGTAATAGTCCAGTTTTGAGGCCTATACTTTATTTAAGTCTCCGTTTTAAGAACAGAGGTTGGTATCTCGCTTTTCCCGAGATATTGTATGATAGCGAGGGCTATCTAGCAGTGTTAGCTGATATATCATCTTCACATCATAAGATATTCCCGGCCCCTAACTAAATTCTAAGGACTACTGGAAATGAGATACTAAGTTACAAAACTAAACCTTTATTGACAAAAAAACAACGAAAAAAATTTCAAAAAAATTACAAAGAACGAAATCAGATGATTCAAATATAACTAAATTCTTCTAAAATAAGGTCAAATCACTGGAGCACCAATTATTTAAGGACATACAGAAATAATTCATAGGTCATTCAAAACATAAAGAGTCACTTAATACATTCAGGTCATTTCATAATTAAATGTCACACCACTCCCTTCCTTGAAGAGGAACGTGGAGAAAAGTAGGAAGGAGGGAGGAAGGAATACCTGTAAAGAAAAACAAGCGTTGAATTAAAAACAAGAAAATGTAAAAAAAAATGCAGAAACACGAGATTTCACTGCAACAGGGATAACGTCTTTGCCCAGAGTCTGAAAGAAAAATTTAAAATGTTTATAAGTGGTACTCACTTCACCATAGTCCTCTGGAAACACAGATTTTATCTGTGTATTTGCCTTTACACAGACCACATAACAATGTCATTGAATACGGATCCCATTGCCAGCTCATTCTATGAAAAACTCGCATTATATGGGTTTGTCAACGCACATATGAACACACTCTCATGACATCAGTCAAGTTCAAGGTACGATAAGACGCCTCCTATAAAACAGGGCATCACGAGGTACACATTCTCACACATTCCATTGTAATGTTCTCTTCAGATCCGGATTAATAACCGGATAAACCTCCTTGAAAGTTCTTTTTTGCTGAAAACGCATTTCCACTCCACGTGTATTGTCACCAAGGTTCTCTGAGCACATTGACTTTTGCTGCAAGCGAAAGATTCAGCATTTTCTTACATACTGTGCATAGTCATACGATCTCACAAACAGCTGATATCGTCTTTACAAAGGTCACTTTCATGACCAGATATATATATATATATATATATATATATATATATATATATATATATATATATATATATATATATATATATATATATATATATATATATATATATATATATATATATATATATATATATATATATATATATATATATATATATATATATATATATATATATATATATATATATATAAATTTATATATATATATATATATATATATATATATATATATATATATATATATATATATATATATATATATATATATATATATTAAACTGAATGTTTGCATATTTGTTTGTCCACTATAGAAAACCAAACTACTTGACTGACTCCAGACAAAATTTTGTACACATCCTCTAGGTCATCCCAAAAAGGTTTATAACTCAAAATCAAACCCCTACCCCGGGACAGAGATACAAACACAGACAAAACAAATGAATTTTCGTTTTTATGTCACCCTTTCCTTCAGTTTTCTGGGTTTATTCTAATTTTTTCACCTTACGTTTTCAGGTGCTGTCAGACAATAAATCCAAATCCCTTTAACACCAATTTTTACTCAGAATTTATACGAATTTTTATGATAATTTGTAAGAATTATTAATATAATGTTTATTACCTCAATAAAATCAACATTGAAATGTGGTTCACAATCCTCCCCATGGAAAAAAGTTGTAACAGGCCAAATGCTTCTGTGACAGACATACCCTTTTATTAAAAAATTACTTACAACAAAATTACCAAATTTTTTTCAACGTTCATTTTAAGCAAACATAATGATTCCCTCCTTAGAAATACCAAATAAAAAAAGAGCAAGTTGGGAAAGCTTCAAAAATGAAATAGAAGGAAAAATTAGTAGACAACCAACAATAAATTCAAATGAAATAGAAATAACAAAAGAAACAGTAGATGGTGAGCTTGAAGAATGGTACAGAAATATAGAGGAAGCAATAAAAAATCATATACCCATAACTAAATACACCACACTTCCACATCCTATTAGTAGTGATAAGTTGAAATTGATACAATGGCACTACAACAACATCCAAAACACAGTACTTATAACAGGGTGGAACAGCATATTAATGAGAAGATATGTGTCATTACAAGAACAGTTAGTACAAGAAAACTCAAGATTATATCATCAAAATTGGGAAGACCTAATAAAAAACACAGAAATACAGTACAATAACCCAAAACAATTTTGGAACTCCGTTGCAAGACTGATGGGAAGCAAAACTAATACTTCGCCATACATAAAGCATGGGAATGAGAAAATATATGATGTCAAAGAGAAGGAAGTACTGCACAAGGCCTACTGGCAGGAAATATTCCAGACAACGCAGGAGGATAACCAAAATTTCGACAACCAACATGACACAATAGTCAATGGATTCATTGAACAACATAGAAACAGAACAAATCTGCATTATGCAGCTGATATTAGCAGACTCAATGAAGACTGCCCATTAACAAGGAAAATAGAGTTATGGGAAATCAAAATAATAATAAAAAATTTTAAACACAAAGCACCAGGAAAGAGTGGAATTAACAAGGTCATAATTCAAAATTTACCAGACATTGCACTCGAAAAATTAAGAGAAATATACAACTGGGCCCTCTCAATGGGATATTTTCCAGTTATATTCAAGAATGCAATAATGATTTTGATACCCAAACCAGGAAAAGATACTAGTCAGGTAGAGAATTATAGCTCAATATCATTACTAGAAATACCTGGCAAAATATTTGAAAAAATAATTAACAACAGATTAGTGTTGTTCCTAGAAGGTAATCAGCTACACAATAATAATCAATATGGATTTAGAAAAGGAAGAGGGACCCGGGTTGCAATAGCAACAATATATGAGAGTATTGCACTATCACAAAGAAGGTACCTATGTAGCCTAGTATGTAGAGATATAACCAAGGCATTTGACAAAGTATGGATACAAGGACTTCAATACAAAATATTACATCTCAACCTTCCAGACATTTTTGAGAAAATACTATGCAACTTCATCAAAGATCGAACAGCAGCAATCAAGTCACAAAATTACATAGGGAATCCATTCCCGTTACTAAGTGGAGTCCCACATGGATCTGTACTCAGTCCAACACTATTCATATTATATACATCAGATATGACTTCACCACCAGAGTACTGTACTGATGTCTGCTTTGCAGATGATATAACTCAAATAATTATACACCCAGAAAAAACACTTGAAGAAGGGATCCAACTTTGAAAAGACAAGTAGCACAAAAAACAATGAACCAAATTGAAAGAATAAATCAATTTGAAAAGAAGTGGAAGATAAAGACAAATAAATCTAAATTCCAACCAGTATCAGTGTCTACTTACAAACCTGCACAAATAATGTTAGACCAACAGCCGATGAATTTTACTAAAAGCACAAGAATACTAGGAATGCAAATCGGACAAAGAGGAATATCAAGACACGTGAGAGAAAGGCTAAGAATAGCAAGAACACAAAATACAAAGCTAAAACGATTTAGGAATATGAACACAAATATCAAAATCCATTTCTACAAAAGCCTAATCAGACCAATAATGGAATATCCACCAATACCCACGTGTTTAGCATCGACTTCCAATATAAGTGCATTACAAAAATTCCAAAATAAGATACTAAGGTCCGCAGTGAGAAACAATCAAGAAGATGACGATCTGAATATAGAACAAATACACAAAAAATACAAAGTAGAACCAATTAATCAAAGATTATACAGACTGGCAACCAACATACGGAGCAAACTAGATCAATACAACAGTGAATTAACAGAAGAATCCGTAGCAGAAGAGAGAAACCACCCAAACAACACAGACCACAGATGGTGGAGAAGAGTATCTTCACATATTCATCGTGATGAACCTCAACCATTATATTATTAAGAAATGCCTTGTGAAAAAGTAATAGTTAGAATCTAGTATGTAGGTATCATGCAAAATCATTATGATAACTAACATCAAGGTTAAAATGAGGAAATTGGAACTAATTTTTTTAATTTTATTTAATGTTTTAAATATGATTACACTAATAAGAAATAAAATTCAAAATATGCAATATGTACAATTTACCATGTTGTTATAA
>NC_089752.1:73697819-73700319 GCF_040412425.1 Macrobrachium rosenbergii | reverse complement strand
CCCTGAGGAATAAGTTGCACCTTACCATGATCTTTACGGAGACATTGTGGTAGCTTAAGAAATGAATATAGGAAACAGCGAAAGTGGGTTTCCTATATACTGTGAAGGCATATCTGTTCTGTTCTCTTATGATCAGTACATCTAGGACCGGCAATTTTCCTTCCTTTTCCCATTCTATTTTGAATTTTTTGGTGGGAACCAGCAAATTTAGTCTATTAAAAAGTTCATTAAAGTCTCACCAGCTATTGTCCCAGAAAGTAAAAATATCATCTACGTATCTAAGCCAGGTCATATTGCGGGGTTTGATAGACGACAAAATTTCTGTTTCGAAATTCCATGTACAAGTTTGTTAAAAGGAGTGATAGGGGACTTCCTATGCTACAGCCAAATTTTTGTTTGTAAAAATAACCATTGAAAGAAAACACATTGTTAGTTACACAGGGGTTGATAAGTTATAAAGTTTTATCTATGCCAAGAGGAAAATGGTCTTCATATGATTGTAATTTCCTCTCTAAAAAAGACTACAATTCGGCGATCGGGACTTTAGTAAATAATGACTCGACGTCTAGGCTGAGCAATTTGATGTTATTTGAGGGGATGTTTAAGGTATTAAATTTTTGTATAAAATCCTCTGCATGTTTGATGTGGGAGGATGAGAAGGTTCATAGAAAGGATGATAATAAGGCATCACTGTAGTCCTGAGTTCTTGTCTTTCATTGGTTCGAGCCCACGGGACGACGAACTTTTTATCAACTAAAAATTTCCCCTTCGGTAAAATATATGAAAATATATTATTTCCGAGGTAGAGTGAATTGGATATTAAAGGACGTTTGTAGCTTAATGCTTGTATATGAATCACGTGCATGTGATAAAAGGTCATAATATGGCTGCGTGCGACAAATGCACTACATGGTCAGCATAGCAGAAGTGGGTTGATATCGACCCTAAATACAAATACCTGAGTTCGAAGCAGGGATTTGTAGGTGGGAAACGGTATCAACTTTATACCTCACTTGTTGGCCGTGTGGGTAAGATTTACACTGTAGTCCTGAGTTCTTGTCTTTCATTGGTTCAAACCCATATTCTGACAACTTATTATCAACTAAAAATTCCCCTTCGGTAACATATAGGAAAATACATTATTTCTATGGTAGAAGAATTGGATATTAAGGATGTTTGTAGCTTAATGCTATATATGAATCACGGTGATGTGATAAAAAATTATATATATATATATATATATATATATATATATATATATATATATATATATATATATATATATATATATATATATATATATATATATATATATATATATATATATATATATATATATATATATATATATATATATATGACTATTTATCATCACCGTGATTCATATACAATCAGAAAAGCTACAAAACGTCCTTTAATATCAATTCACTCTCACCTCGGAAGTAAAATATTTTCATTATATGTTACCAAGGGGAATTTTAGTTGATAATAAATCACCCGTCCGTGGATCAACCAGCTTACGGACGAGGAATCAGGATTACAGTATTTTACACACACATATATATATATATATATATATATATATATATATATATATATATATATATATATATATATATATATATATATATATATATATATATATATATATATATATATATATATATATATATATATATATATATATATATATATATATATATATATATATATATATATATATATATATATATATATATATATATATATATATATATATATATATATATATATATATATATATATATATATATATATATATATATATATATATATATATATATATATATATATATATGTATATATATATATATATGTATATATATATATATATATATATATATATATATATATATATATATATATATATATATATATATATATATATATATATATATATATATGTGTGTGTGTGTGTGTGTGTGTGTGTGTGTGTGTGTGTGTGTGTGTGTGTGTACTAAAGCTACTGGTATTGTTTGTCCCTTTCTTTACCTTTGAACAGACACTGAGATGGCACGGGTTAAAAAGGCAAAGATACAAGGCTGGATGCCGCTCCCTTAAGCTGCTTGGCTCAGCTAAGCTGCTTAAACAACCTTCTAAAGGCAGATTAAGCTGCTGAATTGTATTTCCGTTCGCAGGATACCTGGGAAGAGGCAACCTAATGGCTGAACACCTGGCAAATGACACATCGTTTGCACATGGCCCAAGTTATCGGCAGAAGTTGGCACGTGGCCACGACACAAGGTCGAGGCCTTAAAAGGGAAGAACAGGAGATCAGCAGTGGCAGTAGTAGCAGTAGAAGTACAGCAGTGCAGTAGAAGTACGGTAGCCAAACACACAGGAGAGTGATACATTTGCTGAGAGACCCTCATTCCCCCCTGTCCGATTCCAGACCATAGTCATCCTTGAGGGACAGTGTGCATCGCCATACGTGTGATCGTCCCTCGTCATCCTTCGTCAG
>NC_089752.1:73682819-73692819 GCF_040412425.1 Macrobrachium rosenbergii | reverse complement strand
AACACTTGACAATACACAAGCACTACAACCAAGAGCAAATGCAGACAGACATACATAACACAAAAGGAAGGAGGGAGAGGTCTGCACTAGCATAGAGGGCTGCGTCAACATCAAGTGCAGAGCACTGGGAGCAATATCTGAAAACCAATGGTGATGGCTAGGAGTGCATGGGAAGAGGACTGATAAGTAGATGAAGACCAGAATATAGAAACAAGAGATGAAAAACACAACAGAGGAATGGCACAACAAACCAATGCACGGACAGCACATAGGGCAGACTAAAGAACTGGCCAGCAACGAAACATGACAATGGCTACAGGGAGAACTCAAAGAAGGAAACAGAAGAGATGCTAACAGCGGCACAAGATCAGGCCTAAGAGACCAGATATGTTCAAGAACAATAGATGGAAATAACATCTCATCCATATGCAGGAAGTGCAATATGGCTTGGGTATAAACCACATGCAGAGTGATGTCTGGCCTTTTTAGAACCATTATTACAAAGAGGCATGATTCAGTAGCCAAAAGCCCTCCACTGGAGCCTGTGCAAAGCACCAGCTAGACTGCAGTAACCGTGGTAGAACATAGCCAACATGAGGGAGTATTAAAGCTGACAGGCAAAGATCTGGAACTATGGTATGAGAACAGATAGGATTGATACGTGCCGATATAGACCAGACGTGTGATTGACAAAATCAGAAGAAAGTATCTAACTCATTGATGTTGGCAATACAGTGGGACACCAGAATAGATGAGAAAGAAAGAAAAAATTGATAAGTATCAAGACCTGAAAGTTGAAATAAGAAGGATTGGTTGGCTTTCGTCATGTTTTCAGAGTTGAGTTTTGACTTGATTATCATGTAAGTCTCTGCATATATATATATTCTTTCCTGATCGTGTCCTTCATCTCTTGGTGTTTTATATTCTCTCCTGTTATTCCCAAGTATTTGTATCTTGTCACATCTTTATGTTTGATGCTATTCCCGCCTGGTAGCTTTATCCCTTCAGCCCTTACCACTTTGCCTTTTTGTATATTGACCAAGGCGCATTTTTGTGAAACTCCATCCTGATGTCTCCAGATGCAATCCTTACAATCTGGATTGGGGTATATTTCATGATATATATACTTTGAAACAGGTAAATAGTCATGAACATCAGATGGTTAATTTTGTTGCCTCCTTTCTTGAGTTGGTACCCAGCATCCATCTTCTGCAGTACTTTTGTCATGGGAATCATGGCTACTACGGATAATAGTGGGGACAGTGAGTCGCCTTGAAAGATCCCTCTCCTGATGTTAACCTCTGCTAGTCTTATCCCAGAGCTTGTAAGTACTGTATTCCAGTTGCACATTATAATTCTGAGGAAGTTGATGGTGTTTTCCTCTGCCCCATATATTTTCGGGCATTCTATTAGCCACGTGTGCGGTATCATGTTGAATGCTTTCTTGTAGTCAACCCATGCCATGCTGAGGTTGGTTCTCCTTCTCTTACTATTCCATTCTTCATTACCATTTTGTCTGTCAGGAGCTGGTCTTTTGTGCCCCTACACTTCCTTTTGCAGCCTTTCTGTTGGTGGGGGATGGTATTTGTGTCCTCTAGGTAGTTGTATAGCCTACTGTTGACACCTGTAAGCTAACATCCACATTATTGATAGGCAGGTGTATTGTGTATTATTATTATTATTATTATTATTATTATTATTATTATTATTTTTACAGAGTGTATAAGTGACAAGACAATTTATTTATCCATTTTCCTTCAAATGCTTATGTTTTTAAAATATAATTCTTTATTTCATCCAAGTGCTTCATGTACATTTATGAAGTAGAGCCTCAGCCCAAAATTCTCCCCCTTTTTCTTATTTACGATTTCCTTTTTACGCAAGTCAACTCCAAGGCAAATTAATAAAATTTACCATTGCCGCCTGTAGAATACCATAAACCCAGGAAATACGTAAAATCATGACCCCTAACTATAGATCTCGTTTATAGCTTGCATTTTCCTTGTTTCATTGCATTTGCAACTCATCAGATCAGCTATTAGCAAAGCTAAGCTGGGTGCGAGACAAATTCCGAACCAGTTATGAAGAGCACAGACCAAGAGAGTTCCACGTAAGTAATGTGTTTATCTTAGCAAAATTTTTTTACTCTCGTGACTGTTCCTAGGAATTAGAAATAGGGACGCATGTATTCACTGAGAGAAGAGAACCGCCGTATTAGAATCATTAATGCATGCCTTTCAGGATGGGTAGTTAGGAAATAACCAGTGCTAACCATTCTTTGCTTCGAGGAATAGTGTGAAATTCCTGTGTTCAAATCTTTGCCATATTTTTTTGCTTCGAGGAACAGTGGGAAATTCCTCCGTGACAAATTTTACCCCGCATTTCGGATTAGCGAATTATTATTTAGGCGCAAATAAATTCCCACGTGGGACAAGACGAAGTCAGCTTGCATTGCTGAAATTCTCTCAGTATAGTTAAAACTCGAATTAGGTGTTAGGAACGCGAAATATGAACTCCACTGCAAGGGAAAATTACTAGGTCATTTTAATGTTATCGTCTCAGACGACCAAGACTTTCCCCGGAGTCCCAGACGGTCTATAAATAGACGGGTTCATTCACATGAAATCTAAAAATAACTCCGGTGATTGTCAGACGACCTTCACCCCCTGCCCATGTCCGTGTGTGTAACCTTTTTCATTCATTCTCAGCAAACATTTTTCTTTGGGTTTTTCCCGTTAGTAATTTCTAAGTCCTAAGGGACGAAT
Organism: Macrobrachium rosenbergii; assembly: GCF_040412425.1. NCBI lineage: Eukaryota > Metazoa > Arthropoda > Malacostraca > Decapoda > Palaemonidae > Macrobrachium > Macrobrachium rosenbergii. Next base: position 73,690,054 of record NC_089752.1, on the reverse strand, counting down.
CGTACTTCCAAGTCCTACGGGCAAACCAAATAAAATTCTACGTCGCACGAGACGAGAATTTCTCAACCAACATTCCAAGTCCTAGGAGACTCCTATTTTTATGTCGCACGTGGTGAGAATTCCTCAATCAATTTCCAAGTCTTAAGAGACTCCTACTAAAATTCTACGTCGCATGAGGCAAGAATTTCTCAACCAACATTCCAAGTCCTAAGAGACTCATACAAAAATTCTACGTCACATGTGGCGAGAATTCCTCAACCAAATTCCAAGTCCTAAGAGACTTACTAAAATTTATGTCGTACGCAAGTAGAATTCCTTCAACAAATTTTAAGTCCTGAGACTCCTACTAAAATTCTATGTTGCACATTGCGAGAATTCTCAACCAAATTCCCAAGTCCCAGAGACCAAAATTCTACGCTGCACATAGGCGAGGAGTTTCTAATTCCTGCAGAACCGCAAAAATCCAAGTCCTTTGACACTATATTAGTGTATTTCACATCTAAAGCCCTCACGGACTGATCATTCTAGTTCATTAAAACAACTCCCAATTTTCACTACAGCCGCCAAGTCCGAAAGGTGACATAAAATCCACATGTCTTCCTGAGCATATTAAAATTCATTCACCACGAACAACCACGTCTTACTCAGACATATTGAATTTTAACAAAGTCTCCTCAGATTTACTGACCAACTGTCTTATTCAGACTAATCCATTCTCCTGCAGTCTGAACACTTGAGTGTTTCAGATTCCTGCAACTGAGTCTTTTCAGACAGCCTGAGTATTCTCAGACATATTTGATTCACTAGAGTGTCCAGTCCATATAACCATTATTTCAAGATGGCCAATACCAGAGCCCAACAAAACGAGGACTTAAAATTTTACATGTCCGCTGGAAAGGACATGGGACTATCGGGGCAAGATCTGAGAGTCTGGGTTAAAGAGCGAGTGGCCGATGCCAAGGCGGAGAGAGAGAAAGAACGTGGAGAGAGAGAGAGAGAAAGAATTGCCCAAGAGAGACAAGAAGACTTAGAACATCAAGAGCGGGAGAAGGAACGGCAGGAGAGAGAGAGAGAACGGGAAGATCGAGAGAGAGAATGGGAAGATCGAGAGCAACAGCGCACCTATGAGATCCAGATGTTAGAACGACAGAATGCCACCCACACCTCCTGTGGCGGGAATGAGTGCCCCTCAGCCAAGCTCACTCGTTCATGCCAAATGGACGGAGTCCGTTCGGAAGTATGGCTTGAAAGGGCTGAACGAGTCCCCTGAGTGCTCACGACCTCTCCTAACAGAACTCTCCCTTGTTCTCACTAAATTCCCCTGGGAGGAAAGGGGCGCTCGTTGCCTACCACGCCCTTTCGGCAGATGATAGGGGAAACTGGGGAAGCCATGCTCCAGCGGTTATGAAGGTGTAATGAGATTACCCCCGAGCAGTGGAGGAGACGCTGGAGAGAGCAGCCAAGAGAAGCAGGCCAGACTTGGTCCGATTGGGCGTACCATTCGGAGGGGCCATTAGCAAAATGGTTTGAGTCCGAAGGAGCCATGAAAGCGCCACCGGTACTCAAAATTTAAGTTCAGAGCATTTCTGCTCTATGCCTGCTCCTGCCCTGCACTCATGTAGTGGAAAAGCCCCAGCAACCCTCACCGAGTGTTGCCGGATAGCAGACATGTGGGAGACTCACCCCTCAAGAAGGGATCTCTGGGGCGGAAGATAAATCCCCACCCTCCTCGGAGGATCAAATTCCCACAAAAATGGAAACTTGGGCAAGCCCCTAACTTGCCATTATTGCAAGAGGACAGGGCATTCTTCTGAACAGTGCCGAAACAAGAATACGGCACCTCTCTCTCCTGGAAAATCACCCAATAACTCGCCTGCACCCTCCAAAGGGGCAGTGCGGAAAGACTTTAGCCAAACCTTCTGCACGGCGTGCAAGATTTATGGCCATTCTCCCGCATGGGCGAAATGCCTGAGCAATCATAAATCCAATACTCCCACCATCGCCTTGGCTGTCACAGATCCCAAGTCACTGGGCCCTCCCTCCGAAGGCCCAGTATATGTGGCCCCTTCACGAGGCAGCGGCATTCGAGGACTCGGGCACGCAAATCTCCCTCATCCTAAGGGACAGAGTTCCCTATGGAGCTATCGTCAATAGACGAAAACTCGTCACGATCGAGGGAGTAAATCAGTTTAAAATAACACTCCCTACGGTCCAATTGAGAGTCACAAGACCTCGCCAATCAACAATTTGCAATCTTGCAGTAGCAAGCCATCTCCCCTGAGGCTATAACATCATCCTGGGACAGAACTTTCAGTCCCCACAGAAATCACGACAATCTAGGGGTCCACATTCCTCAGATCATTCCTCGGCGCGCGAGTAATCCTCCCCGCTTCTCCCTCAGTCAAAACTGGCGCCCCTGGGTACCAGGAGGACGTGCAGTCCCTACCAGTGCCACCTGAGTACGATGTACAGTGGGGCCCTCGATCGGTTCCCGATCCAATTCCAGTGCCCGGCCTGCCTTTGGTGCCAGTGCCAGGGCTCCCAATCAGATCTCCCTCCCGAGATGCCAAATGCCTGCCGGTGCCACTTGCATGCACGAGCAGTGCCAAGCTTCGTCCGTCCTGACCGACGAGCACAAGAAACCTCTGATAGTGCCTGACTCTGCCATGGTGCCAGTGCAGAGCACAACCCCGATCTCCATGCAAGGGATCCAACTCAGGACCCCCTCTCTTCTCCCGGCCTGGTACCGCTACCAGCGTCGGTAAGAGAGACGGTTCCTCTCGACTACAGTAGAAGCTCACCTGCAGGTGGGGCCTCACAACCCATGCCTGAGCTGGTCATTGATACCTGCGAGCCGCTCATGTCACCCCCAACCGCCTCCTCTCTGCCTCAGTCCCGTCGCCGAGCGCAATTGCAAGTCAGGATTCTGCCATATCTCACTTGGCGATGAACTACAAGAGCTTGCTGACGGATCATGGTAGAACCAGCATGGAAAAACTCCTGCGTCAGCTGTCGCAGCAGCAGGCCCAGGTGGTACTCTGCGCCGCCCTCCGATCTTGGGCCCTCCGCTCCCCCGGCCAAGGACATCTGTCTCATTAGGAAAGGTTCAAGGCGAAATTACCACGGGCGTGGGAATTTCCAGGTAGTTTACAAAGAGCTCTAGAGCTCCCCTGGCACCTGTGCCACCATTTCATTTTTCGAAGGTCTTGGCACCTCTAATCCAGAAGGGGATGTCAGGCCCTCCAGTATATTCTTCTGCTCCTCAGGAACTTCTATCCCTTATCATTTCCTATTTAATCATTTTCTTAAATTATTCCCACAAGAGGCAATTAAGTACGGGATACCATTCCCTGCAAATGTATAAATCATTAAGAATAACAGAGTGGGAAGTGGCACGCCCTTGCGCCCCTACCTTGTCACCCGGGCGTGCGTGTCAGCTCTTCCTGAAGGAGTCACGCTCTTCGGATGCACTTTTCTCGCCCTGGGGCTGAAGTGATAGCCCTGGCCATAATTTATAGCCGAAGGACGATAAATTCCCGCCTAGCACAATAAAACCCTCACTCTATTTCCTTAGCTCTTCTACCAATATCAATTACTCTTTTTGTTATTTATATATCTTTCTTTTAATGAATCGCGAGTCATAGACTCTTGCCCTTTTGATTTTAAATGCCCCTTTCGTAAGCTCCGAGAGACATGTCCCGCCTTTCAGATGTGGTCACGTTTTCATTCATAACATTTTGTTAATTTTGTTGTTATTATTATTGTTTTTCTCTTCCCTTCCTTCTACGATCTCTGTTTTGTTCCAGACACCGCATCTTTTGTCTGCTCACCCCGTCATAACATCGAGTGCCTATTTATAGCTCGTACCCGAGTGAGGGCGCATAAAATTAGCGTAGTTTAAGGTTAGCGAATTAAAACTCGCGAATACTCTTGCTCGCCCACAACTGTCAAAGACCTCAGTGTGAGGGTCAGCCATCAACTGTCAAAGTTGGCGATGCGTTGAACTATTAGCTAAGCAATTACCAGTGCGAATATGTATAGTCATTACAATATCACGTAAAGGGGATGCCATTTACAAAAATAACCACTGTTTTATCATTTATGTAGCCTCTTCAAGGCAGACTGTACTAACTGCATGCCTTGTTGAGTTAGAATTAAGGAACTTATATGTAAATTAATTCTTAAATTTTGTATCCTGCCTCAAAATTATCTTGTCCTCGTAATCTTAAAGTAAAGTATACTGTAAACTTGAAGAAATTTATGGACCATGTTAAAGTACTTTAGTATTAATGTGATGGAAGTACTTTCCATTTTGCGTGAGGATAGAGTAAAGTAAAAGTTTTTCCTTTTCTTGTTGGGAGAAGAATACAGTAAATCAGCTGTTCAGACTGCTCAGATATCAACATACAAGCCTGAATGAAGGCTCGTTATGTATTTTTCCGTGGGAAGTTATTATAATAACTCAGCAGTCTCGCACAATGCACCTCCCCACCACCTAATTTACCCCTTTTTGTTTATTGAGAACCGCATGGCCGATCGTATTATCAACATTCCGATCTGTCGCTTTTTTTTACCTGGAACAGATTTTGAGATTTGATGCCACTCCCTTAAGAAGATTAGCCCAACTAATCTTCTTAAATGGACTTTCTAAAAGCAAGTTAAGCTGCCTGAATTGTCTTACCTCCGCACGAAACCCAGGGCAACGGAATCGCTGCCCACCTGGTAAGTGAATCATGCTTGTACACGGCCCCTACCTCTGGCCACGTGCCTTAAAAGGGAGAAGCAGTTACCTAGTGAGTTAGTTAGTTATGGGAGAGAAGACAAGGAGTTAGTCTCGTGAAAAGTCGTAAGGGACATTCCTCCACGTGGATGTGTGGTAACATTACAGTGAAGATTTTCTTTCCCTGTCCGACTCCTGACTCCAGACTCCAGACTGCAGTCGTCCTCGAGGGCACCGCCATACGTGTGATCTTCCTTCGTCCTTCTTCGTCAGAGACCAGCTTCCCCTAAGGTAAAGTGGAGTAAAGACTTTTCGGTCACGAAAGTTTGCCCTTTAGAAAGCCTGGAGTACCAGCATTTCATTTCTGTCCTTGTGCCAGTTTATCCATTGCCATTTGCAATGTCCTGTGTTCGAGTGTAAAGGTGGTCATTCATTCCTCGAGTCTTTGGTGCCCTTAGTGCAATGTGTAAATCTCTCTTGCAGAGGGACCCATTCGCAGTGGACTCATCTTGGCCTCTGCCTTGCCTTTATTCAAGACTCCAGCCAAAGGATCTTCAGGTGTTGCAAGCCCTTTATCAATTTACTTATCCATTTTCCCTTCAAATGCTTGCTTTTGTAAATATAATTCTTTATTTTGGCCCAAGTGTTTACGTAACATTTTCTTATGAAGCAGAGCCTTCAGCTCCTAAATTCTCCCCTTTTTCTTATTTTTTTACGATTTCCCTTTACGCAAGTCAGGACTCCAAGGAGAATTAAATAAAGTTACCGTTGCCAGCCTGTAGAATACCATAAACCTAGGGAAATATATATATATATATATATATATATATATATATATATATATATATATATATATATATATATATATATATATATATATATATATATATATATTCACGATGCATACCATGTACCTAGTTATTATACATCGAATCACAGATTTTAAAAATATACTCACACTCAGCCAGATACCTGAACTCTCATAACAATAAGGATTATGACTGAGTACTCTAAAGGAAACAGTGATTCCTTAAAAAAAGTCATTAATCATGTGAAAAATCAAACTAATCTTATCAAAAGAATTGTGAGGTATCTACAATTAAACAAGAAATATACTAGAGTAAAAGGGCATCACTCCATCAAACATCTTTAACTGTTTCCCTGGTCTTAATTCAATTCAGCAAAACTAAAGGAGCAAAACATGTTTATCACTTTGCCTTATGAACACACAATTAATCCTATTCACTGGTGGTCAATAAATGAAACACTGTTTTTAAAAACATTAAATACAAAAATTTATTATTAAATTCAAAATTTATTATTAGAATTCAGTCTGAAAATTTACTATTAGTTGTAAACAACACAAAATTTAATTAATTCTTAAATTAAATTATTAAACAAAGCTAAATCACAAACAGTTTAATTTATCAAAAAATTAAATTAATCAAGCAAAATTTAAACTATGAAGAATTACTCAAGATTTGAAAAGAAAATCTTAATAATGACAATTAAATCAAGTATACAATGTTAAATCATCAAGAAATATTTAAAATGCTAAGTAAATGTTAAATCACCAATAAAAATCAAGAGATTGCACACATAGGAACACTCAAAAATACACAATAGATTTATCAATAATAATTTCACTATGGCAAAAATTCTCTAATATACCTTATTATACCATGTTAATAATAAGTAAAATTCACTTTACCTTACACAAGCTTGTGAAAACCTTTGTAAACTCTCTTGCAGCTGCACACTTTTTTGTCCAGCGCCGTAGCAACCAAATTTTTACACTTTCCCTATAATCAGATCTCAAAAGCTATATTTGATACCAGTGACCAGAAATATATTACATTAAAATTGCTCTCTTTTGAATACAGAGAGAGAGAGAGGAAACCACACTAAACGGTCTCTGAAATAATAATGAATAGATTTAATCTGAGGATTCCAATAGCACATGAAATACTCAAGTGATGTCATTAAGGCATTTTGGGTGCGAGGCACAAGGAAACTTCTAGAAAAAGGGAGGTGACATCACTTCCTGGAAAAACGTTTTGAACACAATCTTACAAAACATGACGCAACTGTCATGTGTTCTGTGCAATACTTGTTTTCAAAAGGGCATACATGACCAGAGCCATGCATGTAACATTACAAAACCTTCGTCTTCACAAGAAATTCATATGAAACACATGTAACATGACAAAATCATTTGTCTTCTTCTCGTATGAGACAAAGCTTTTACAGAAACCCTAACATGCTCAAACAGATGGCATGTGTTATTCCCAGCCTGTCAACACGCTATCTTTTGCAATGACAGCTGAAATGAAACAAACCCTTCACTTGAACTCACGTGTTCCTCATATACTACATTACTATAAAAAATTTACTTTTAATTCTTAATCACGCTATTAAGTTAACTAAACCACTAACTCTTTTGAGATCTGACATTACACTAGATATGATATTTCAATAATTACTATTATTACACATAATACATGGTAAATAGAAG
>NC_089752.1:73670319-73680319 GCF_040412425.1 Macrobrachium rosenbergii | reverse complement strand
ATATATATATATATATATATATATATATATATATATATATATATATATATATATATATGTGTGTGTGTGTGTGTGTGTGTGTGTGTGTGTGTGTGTGTATATATATATATATATATATATATATATATATATATATATATATATATATATATATATATATATATATATATATATATATACATGCATAAATTTATATATAAAACCTAATAATACTGCACAGTAGATTCATTTTTTATAAGTTTTCATTTATTTGTCGCTCTATTTTATCTGTTTTCTCTTTTATTACATTTGCATGCTCTACTGCCGCTTAATGTGTAGTATCTATCTAATGTTATGAATTCAGGCCTTCTGCCATTTTAAAATATATTTTATTCCCATGAAATACACTTACCAGCGTAACTGAAGGTGTCAGAGGCAGTTTCAGCCAAAGCCGGCAGGAAATGCTCAGGCCTTCTTCCCTATTGAAAATGCATTTTCTCATTGTTTTGCCACTCCTAAGCTTTTAATCTTCCCTCTTCTTATTTTCGACCTTATGCTGGCGCAGAACCTCCTCATTCAAGATAATACCAGCGAAGATAAGATCAAACTACCCACCGGCTCAGTCACTTGACCCAAAACAGGGGTCAACCAAGGGTCTGAGAAAAGAAAGCGAGAGAGACGCTGGCAAGTCTTCAATCAGGGAACATCTCCCTCTCAGTTGGGATAGCATTCCCCCTTTGTGGAGTGACCCCCCCCCCTTTTCCTACGAAGATAACGTGCCCCAAAGTCCAACAGCAGTGAGGGTAGGTATACAAATGCAACGGAGATTCATCCTTGATCTAATTATGAAAGTAGATCTTATGTCTACAGGTATGTCTGGACAGGGAAGGAGGATTTTGCCTAGTTTAATTCTATAATTCTCTCGTCTTTCAATTTCAAGCTCTCCTCCCTTGTGGATCCTTTTACTAGTGGCAATCAGTGATTTAATGTCCTTTTGCTTAATAAGTTACCAGTGCTGAAGTTAAGTAAGTGAATTTAAGTGAATTTATTTAACAAATGAATTAAGTGCCTCCGTCAGCCTTAGATTTTGTTCATTTACTTGTTGTGTCTGCATGTTGATTTTAATAATCAACGAAGCTCTCTCTGCATTTTCAGGAGACGTTCGTTCACGTGTGCAAACGATCTGCCTTCTCATCCCTGTTACCAGTTCGCCAATTCATTCAAGTCCGTTGCAAATAAAACCCCACCACTGTTTAATTTGGGATACTATCCCATGAGAAGACCCCTTTGTGGCTGGGTCTAGTTGTTCCTTTGTCATTTTAGTCATAATTAAATATGTTTTTCCTTGTAATCATTTCTTATCAAATTGTGAGTCCCTTTGGAATTTAATTGTACTTAATTTTGATCTATTCAGGAGTAAATAAACCTTAGAATTTACTCTCTGGGTCTCACTGGCGACCTCATATTCCCTCTGTCCTCTTGTAAATTACAAGTGGCGAGTCCTTAGTCTCAAGGCCAAGTAAGATTTCAATATTATTATTATCCCCTTGCTCCCACTTGTAACACTAATGATTATAAAATGGAAAATGAAATACGAGATATAATCCATAACTTCATGATTAATATCTAATATCTCTCGGAGAAAACAATATAATTCATTATAAGACTAATATCTAGAAAGAGAGAGAGAGAGAGAGAGAGAGAGAGAGAGAGAGAGAGAGAGAGAGAGAGAGAGAGAGATGATAGCGAAAAAAAAAGTTTAAAAACATCAGCTTTGATCAGAAAGTAATTTTCAAAACCATGAGTTTCTGCTAGGAAATTTCATTAAAATGTGAAAGTTTTGTTATAACGAAACGACGTTGAATTGCCTCCAATTTTGCTTCCTTTTATTGAATGAAGTTGTTTTGGGAAACTACCTGAGGTAAAAGAAAAGACAATTACAACTTGCTTCAATTGCTGGCGAAGACCTCTTTCGTATATTAATATTCTGGTAGGATAACAGCCTAGGTGCTTTTAGATCGACAGTTTCCCCGTGCAGGCTATGGTCGAACAAATATTGAAATAGATATTATGTCATCTTATTACTAAACCACAAAACCTGTCTCTCTCTCTCCCTCTCTCTCTAAAGAATTATCATCACTATTTAACAACAAAACTGCTTAATGTACATCCAGATAATAGGATATTAAGACATCGAATATTTTCCCCGATGGAACAGTTATCTGTAATATGTATCTGGAATTATAGCGACCGGAAATTAGGCACTCTAGCGACTTTCTGTAAAGCTAAAACCAGTACAGCAGGTACAGAACAGCGCAACAGGTGATTAAAAAGAAACAATCTTAAAAATCTCTTTAACAACAAATGGGTCTTGTTTATACACACCCTGGCTTACATTCAATACGTCAGTGTTATATTTAATCAAAGCAGATTCCATAACATTTCTGCGAGTTATATTAACACAATATAAAACGTTTGCCCCCTCACAATAAATGGAATATGGAGTTTAGGACAAAGGCCCAGAGTTGGGACCTATGAGGTCATTTAGCGCTGGACGGGAAATTGAGAGTAAAAGGTTACAAAGGTGTAACAGGAGGAAAACCTCGCAGTTGCACTGTGAAATAATTGTTAGGAGAGGGTGGATAACAAGATGGGAGAAAGACAATATGAATAGAGGTACAATAAAAGGAATGAGAGGGGTTGCAGCTAGGGGCCGAAGGGAAGCTGCAGAGAACCTTTGGTAATGACTACAGTGCACCCAGTGAGGTGCAAGGACGGCACTACCCCCTTACGGCGGCTTCCCAATGTATGCGATAAAAAATATTTGTGTAAAAATAAAGCATTCGCCATTTGTCCCGTTCTCACACTGTATCTGTGTTGTTTAATTCTTGTTTCCAGCCCCTTGCCAGATTGTCCTACATAAAAACACTTGCAATTCATGCAAGCAACCTTATGAATGCAAGAAACTGGGGGAATTCCTTATTAGTGTGTTTTTCAAGGTATTTGAAAATTTAATAACAACATTAATACTAAATTCTTGCAAAAACTTGGAACCCTATGTTGGAGATCACTATATGGTAAAATAAGTACATTTTGATTATTAAATGCCTCTCTGGTAGTCACTGAATAAAAAGTTCCTTGTGCTTTTTGCGAAGCACATTCAAAAAAATATTTGGGGCATTTTAATTTTTCTGATATGCTAAAAATATTTTCAAACTCTTCCTGAAGAAATTCTAACGACACAGAAGAAAAAGTAACCTTCTTTACTTGATTGCTATGATTAGAATAATAGTGGGTGTATGAATTTACACACGTAGGTTTCGTATAAACTGAGTATTTAAAGCCATTTAAAGTACGGTGAACATTTATATCTAAAAGTGAGAGACAATCATCATGTTTGAAAAGAAATGTATTCACATTTTCGGTTAGAGGCCATATGCAAAAAATATCTACATATCTATAGTTAACCACAGAACACCGTATGGTAAAATATTAGGTAAAAATCTGGTTTAAAAAAACTCCATATATAAATTACTTAAAAAAGGCGAAATAGGATTTCCTATTGCCATAGCAGATTTTTGTGTATAAAATTTTTCATCAAAAGTAAAATCCGAATCACAAATGCAAAGTTAAATCAGTTCTAAAATGTTATTAATGGACACGGGTACATCATAATTATCTAAAAATTCAGATAAATATTGAAGCAAGTCATTTTTAGGTACTTTTGTAAATAGAGATTCCACATCAAGGCTAATCATTTTAAATTTGATATTAATAGTTGTGCTATTTAGTTTTTCTATTAGATCTACATTACGTTTAATATTAGAGTTCGAAATACTTCCTACCAAAGGCGAAAAAATCTTTAACCAATAATTTTGATAACTGGCAAGTACATGACCCAACAGAGATGATAATTCGTCTAATAGGATCACCGTAAAGTTGGAGATTTAGTTACAAACTGTTTAATCAAATCTTGATTATTTTTTAAGATATTTTTGACCTTCTTATTAAACTGAGAAAGCACTCGTTCAGATGTATTTGAGGTCAGTAGTTCGAGGTAAAACATCACTCAGCAATAAGTATAGTTTTTCCTTGTAATCTTGCAGCTATTTAATATATATATATATGATATATATAGTGATTATATAATATATATATATTTTGATATATATATAATATATATATATATATATTATATATATATATATATATATATATATATACTTAAAAAATTACATTTATTCACGTGACTTTACATTCAGTGTATAAGCTATATCCCACAGGAAAATGCCAGGCAGATAATTTATACCAAGAGCTTTATTTATTAACGCATCGTCGAGGCACGATTCGTGCGTTATATATATATATACTGAACTTATGCCTGTCATTTCCTGTGAAGGATGTATACATACACATATATATATATATATATATATATATATATATATATATATATATATATATATATATATATATATATATATATATATATATATATCTATCTATCTATATATATATATATATATATATATATATATATATATATATATATATATATATATATCTATCTATATATATATATATATATATATATCTATATATATATATATATATATATATATATATATATATATATATATATATATATATATATATATACACATACAATGAAGGTAGGGAAGCACACCAACAGGCCAAGAAAGTCATATTTATTCAGCTGCAATGTTTCGAAGCCAACCAGCAGGCATTATTTTCAAGCTACAAGTAATAATACCTATTTAGTACAATAAAATTAAGTGACAAATATTAAAATACACAATATAAGTTGCATTAAAACAAACACAGTTAAAAATATGAGTAGGGACCAACCGTTGAGTGTGGAGACAGAGGAAGGACTGACCAAAAACGTAAACAGTTCACGAGAGATAAAGAGGTGTAGACATGGCTTGGGTGTTCAGTGAGGGGGACCAGTTTTTTTAATAAACAATGATTCATTAATTGTTAAACGTTTATGATTAGAGGCTCTGCCCAAAACCTTAAAGTCTTTGTACTGCATAGAATATTTGCATATATCGGCATCACCCCTTAGAAAATTCGGAATTTGAAAGTTTAGTGCCAGCTCTACTCTATAGCTGACAGCTCTATGACTTTATGTAACCTATGTGTCGATCCAATATAGGTTCCTCGATTACATCGAGGGCAAGTAAACTTATAAATAACACAAGAGGCCATTAATTGGTCCAAACGGTCTTTGAAGCTGAAAAGGCTACCGATATTCATTGGGTTTGTGGGTATCATTTTGATTTTCATGGCAAGGTGATGACGGGATATTAGAGATCGGAGTTCTTTATAAAAGTTGTATCGTGCAGGAAAATAATTTCATTGTGGAAAGCTTGCCAACCAAAGGATAAAGCAAAGGCCCGGTGAAGCATGGTTAATACGGAATTAATCTTAAAATCGAGCAGCCCGTGAATCACCCCATGACTTGCTTTGAAATCAACCTAATGTGATTCAGTGATAAGTATTCATATATTCCCTCCATAGTGTAAATTAAGGGCAAATTAATTTAAGTAACTCAAGTGATCAATTCCTCCCCAGTGCGTAGATTCATTGTGCATAGTCTAGTGAGGTTTCCTTTCCCCCTCCGTGTTTGTACTAACTCCGGAATCCTCTTCCAGGAGCCATCCTACCTTGCCCAGTCCGCAAATCTATGCCAGGACCCGTTAATGACTGCCATCCAAAATTCGCCACCATTCCTGGTCGCAGCCTGATCGCAAGAATCCGTTGCCCACACAGAAATCATCTTGATTAACTAATTGTCATTATCCTGGAATTCACCCCTTCCAATGTATCATTGTCTGTGAATTGATGCATTTTAGCATAGTAGAGTCACTTGTTTTAACGGGGATTGTTGTATCTGTGGCTCCCTCATATTTACATTGCATGTCTGTAAATTACTGCATTATTAATATATCATATGTGATTTATGCATCTGTAAATTGTTACATTTTTGGTCTCACATATTTGCCCCATTCTCTGTAAATAAACCCCTTTTGATTGTAAAAGAATTCTAATTCCAAATGGCGACCTTCATTATTTATGTAAATCACAGAAGATTCTAAGGTGAGTTCCAGTAATTTTCCTTTTTGTTCATAATCTTGGACTCCCCTTGGTACGAGGGCAGTCTATAATAATGGTGGCTGGAGCAGAGAGAATTAAGGAAAAAAGGGTATTATCATTAAGTCTTGTAACATTAAGGATACGTAAGGTTAAATAAGAAAAGTGATATTAATATTCTTTTAAAGGAAAATGCAACACATCTCTGTTCATTAGAATTTATTCAGAACACAGGCGAAAGCGAATAGGTTCTTAAGTTAGCGAAGCAGAGAGGTAGACGGTAATTTCTTGTCTGCAAAATTTCCAAAGTGTAGGAGCAAAGTGTGGTGTTGCTATATGAATGAACATAGGAATTAGTTAGTGTGTAGTTAGGGAACTGTGCATGTGTTAGCGAGAACAAGTAGCTAACAGTTTATTCAGGAATAGTTACGGCTGAGAAAAGCGTACGATTTCTTGATCAATGACAAATTTTAGGACAACTAAGTAGCCTACAAAGAACCGCGTAGCAGTCTCTGGCATTCAAACGTCGAGCCAGCGAGCAACCGTTCTGTTCGAGTTGGCGCATGCGCGGATCGGTCCTAGTGTTGGAGCAATGAAAACATCCAAAGTGTAGTTATTTAACATCCTCTCAGTGTATTAAATTTAAGTAAAGTAAAGACATTGCTGATGTTTAAAGTTAGTTAAGCTGAGTTTGCATTCGAACCCCACATTTATCCAAGAAAGTAGAGTGTTTTTCTTTTGTCTGTTCCTCCCATTTCACTTCCCATTCTTTGTCGCACGACAAAGCGAGCGAGCAACCGACCAGATGTTACACACAAGCGACTCAGCTCCACATCTTTCGTTCACCGACCGAACTTTCACTTTTCACTCTAACGTAAACTGAAAGACGTGAATATCTTCAAAATAATTTGCAACCCTTTACCCACCATATCACTTGTAATGACGAGAGGAGACAGTAAAAATTACGTAAATACTAAAAAGTTCATTATAGAAGAAAAGTAACTTAACATAATTTCGCATACCTAATTTAGTTGCTCATAAGCATAAAGTGACTTTAAAATTCATAACGAATACGTTCCATTACACCACGCTCACAGAGAGAGAGAGAGAGAGAGTTTTTTATCTTTTTTTTTTCCTTTTTTCTTAATACGGGATTGACACAAACATATCTACGAATTTGGAAAAAAAAATCATAGAAGCTAAATACAAAGAATTTTCTTTAGTGTAACTCACTTTTGAACTTTTTAAGAGCCAAACTCATTACTCAGTTTATCATATATATACACATTGCGTGAAATTTATAAGCGCTCGTGTTCAGCGAACAATCTTGCATGCCCGCTTTCCCTTTTACGTGCTTCATCCCAAATTAATTCTCGTACACCATAGAGCGCACGGACATCTATCTAATTACACGTTATTAAATTGTTGTACACGAGTTAGGTAGGCCTATATCTCATTCCAGACTTGCTTATGCTGCAAGTGCTAAATTGTGTATTGAGTGCACTCCCCATATCCTCCCTTTCCTCATGTTAGGGAGAAGGCTTCCTTTCCTCATGTCAGGCAACGATCTCTAGCTCTCAGAACTAGCCACCCACTCGTGTCACGCCACAGTTCTATTTCTCACAGGGCCACTAACCTGCAGCACTGCCAAGCAACCCAATCGGTGAAGCACTTATCTTTCTTCTTTCCCTTCTTGGCACTCATGCCCCATTGGCACAGTACCGCTTCCATCTTAGAGCGATCCTGGCACCTGCCCAGAGGAGGCCGCCTGTGTGACCTCTGACCCAGTAGTATTAACAACAAACCCCTTAGGCACTTGTACCACTAACCTTTTTTTCTGACTAACCTCCTCCCAACCCACTCCAGACTCATTCTGATGCATTACTTAATTGTATACTGTGATTTACCCTTCACGTTATTCATGTTTCAATTTGTTGCGTGTTAATCATAAAGTGTTGTGGCAATCATAATTCATTGTGTGCCATTCATCAGTGTCAGAGTTGTAGGATAGTAGGTTAGGTTAGGTATTTACTATGTGCATTTGCCTAGGAGTAGAGTTCTCCTGTTGTCAGAGACAGTTAGCAGAAGTTAAGTATAGCTTAGTTTTACCAGACCACTGAGCTGATTAACAGCTCTCCTAGGGCTGGCCTGAAGGATTAGACTTATTTTACATGGCTAAGAACCAATTGGTTACTTAGCAACGGACGTACAGCTTATTGTGGAATCTGAACCACATTATATTTTCTATCACCAGAAATAAATTCTCAACTTTCATCAGTAGGTCGGAATCGAACTCCAGCCCAGCGAGTGCGAGTCCACAGTTAGCAGAAGTGTTTATACCCTTAGCTAGGTTAGACCCATTATAGACGTGAAGTTAGCTAACTCAGAACCACTCTTAGCATTAGATAGGCCCCTTTAGCTATTGCAGTGCCAAAGCACACCCCATGTAGGGATGCTAGCTGACTATTCAGGATGAATAGTTAACTTAGCCATGACCTTCATGCCCAAAAGGGTGTGAATGCCTTTTTAAAAGGGGGACCTGTCAAAGATTTTCATTCCTCCCTCCTAGTTAATTGCCATCTAGTTAATTTTCTAATGAAAATCCATCATCTCAGTTAACTTATAATCAAGCCAATATGAAAGAAACAAGATATTTTCCACTTATACTGAAACCAGAATGAATTCCATTCTAGCCTTCAGGAAATGCCTGGCCCTGCTAAACAATAGAGAAATCCCCTCACCCGCTATCACGCGATATAGGAGTGGCCATCCACTAGGGAAACGGGAGGCGCATCCAGGCTGTGAGATAGATAGGAACTTAACCTCTAAGTACTCAATCTTAAGAACCACTTTTTCTCCACTCCTTTGCTGGCTGCATGACTCTTTGCAGATCAATGGAGGCCTAGACTTCAAAGCAAACAACTTTGGAAGGCGTGCACTGGGCTCCTGAAAAGCCACTCTACTCATACCAACCACTCGAGACACACGTGTGGTCTCTCCTTCCTTACGCTGGTGAAAACTAACTTCAGTAACCGGCCGAGTCTTACATGTCCAGTGCAGGCATCTACAGACCCAGGCACATCGACCGCAGTTAGTCAGTAAGCCAGCCCTTTCCCTCCCCGTGAAATTCCTTGGTTTTCCATTCCTCCATACCTCAATTTTCTTCCTCCTAAAAAGCAGTTCCTTTGTTAAGTCACCCTACTTCGAGCAGCCCGTGAATCACCCCAAGACTTGCTTTGAGATCAACCTAATATGATTCAGTGATAAGTACTGAAATATTCCCTCCATTGTGTAGATTAAAGGCAAATTAATTTAAGTAACTCAAGTGATCAATTCCTCCCCAGTGCATAGATTCATTGTGTGTAGTCTAGTAATAAGGGAGGTTTCCTTTCCCTTCCATGTTTGTACTAGCTCTGGAATCCTCTTCCAGGAGCCATCCTAACCTGTCCAGTCCGCAAATCTATGCCAGGACCGCTTAATGACTGCCACCCAAATTTCGCCACCATTCCTGGTCGCAGCCTGATCACAAGAATCCGTTGCCCACACAGAAATCATCTTGATTAACTAATTGTCATTATCCTGTAATTCACCCCTTCCAATGTATTATTATCTGTGAATTGATGCATTTTAGCATAGTAGAATCACTTGTTTTAACGGGGATTGTTGTATCTGTGGCTCCCTCATATTTACATTGCATGTCTGTAAATTACTGCATTATTAATATATCATATGTGATTTATGCATCTGTAAATTGTTACATTTTTGGTCTTACATATTTGCCCCATTCTCTGTAAATAAACCCCTTTTGATTGTAAAGGAATTCTAATTCCAAATGGCAACCTTCATTATTTATGTAAATCACAGAAGATTCTAAGGTGAGTTCAGTAGTTTTCCTTTTTGTTCA
>NC_089752.1:73640319-73660319 GCF_040412425.1 Macrobrachium rosenbergii | reverse complement strand
GTTTACATTGCAGTATATCGTGTTTAAGCCATAAAAACAGTCGTAAAAATGGGAAATAATGGCCTCGCGATTGAAGCCAAGCAAAACATGAGTCAGCACAGTCTAAATGCTTACAACAGCTGATTCTATAGCCCCGCCTTCTCCGGAAGGTGTTTTCGTGGAAGTTCCAGGAATTTGGGGGTTGGCCCAAGTGATATACTTCTTCAACCTCCAATCAATTATGTGTGGGAGGGGTCTTTCACACACCCTCCTAAGATCACCTCCTATCAAGTCCTCTAAGGAGAGATTTGAATCACACCCACTACAGTCCTTCCAATCAGCTACTTGAAGGGGAGGCCTTGCTGATTAATCCTTCCAATAAGGCTAGAAGGAGGTGGAGATTGCAGATAGCAAGTTTTCTGAGGGTTCGACGAGTTAGAGACCGACGAGGAGACGAGAGTCAGAGGTGTGTCCTTCAAGGGAGAGTACTTCTCCCAATCGCTTCCGTGTTCCCCATATAGACTGATTCAAGAGTGATTCGTTTCTATCATTGTAACTTGTTAAATTTGTACTGATCTTTATAATACTATGTACTAATTAAAGTGAAGAAATTACCGATCTCGTCTCTATACGCCTTTCTGAGAGATATCAATACTTAAAGGGAATAAATATACAAAGATAGCACATCATCCGCGAAGCGATCTGAAGGACACCTCGAAAGAAACCAAGGTAAGAAGAGAAAGACTAAAATCTATGCAAACATATAACAAAGAACATAAAAAAGGAACAATAAAAACCTTACAAATGGTGGCAGCTAAAGTGGATCCAGAAGGCGAGACGAAACAAACGAACATTAATGAAATTATCAGTGCAATTATTTAAGTTACAGTGAAACGAAATTCTACAAAACGAACTTAGATTTTTTTACGACGACAAACAAAATATATCAGAAGAAATAAAAATACTCCAGCGAATAGCAGCTTACAACAAGAACGTCGAGTGTGAATAAAAACAGTTTAGTGCGTCCCGAAGCCAAAAACATTTTGAACTGTTACCGTCAACAAATTGAGCAAGACGCCGACAGCGATAATAAGCCCAGTGTTTGCGACATTGCATCGAGTGATTGAAGAAAAACAACGTACAAACTTTCAACAAGATTCCGAAAGCGGAAAACCACAGCGGAAAAACAACGCAGACGTAGTGATCCGACAGCGAAACATTCACCGCCAAATGAACAACATTTAGCGATATCACGATATCAACAACACAACACAGTAAGGAATTTACTGTCCACTCTCTCTCTTAATAAATAAGTGAAGATATATTTTTGTTTCGCATCTTGCTATAAGATTGAAAATTAAGAAAACTCTCTCTAGTGAATAAAATTCTTTTTGCATAAATACCAGCATTACTCTCTCTATGATAAATTAATTATTTAGTAAATAATTTAGATAGGGAATTAGTTATTTTTTCACTTGGTTGGTGATGATTATTTGAGAAATTATATATGTAATTTTGTGTACTTATTATAATGAATTTTGATGATATGATGCCCAATTTCATATAAGAATTTATTTTGAGTATTGAAAAAGGTTTTAATTGTGCACTTGAACTCAATAGAGAATTTAATTTTTTTTTTGTGTGACAATTTAACAAATTGTTTTTAATCTTGGTACAATATAACGAAAAAATTTTTTTTTTGATTGATGTACTCTGAGTGAATAATTTTTTTGTGTGGACATGCAACGAGTATTTGATGAATTACTGAACACTGTTAGACATTCACATTACGATTTAAGACCGTCGACAATTAGACGAAGTCGAATTTCAAGACTAAATTCCCACTCCGCTGTAGTGCAAGGAAATACTAACAATAATAACACAAATAACCAGAACCAAAATAGTGTTAATCATTCTAATACTACTAACAATAATAATAATAGTAACAATACTAATAATACTAATAATACTCGCACATTACAATTTTATAACATGAATCAGGCGGCCGTCATAACAACCGCCACACGCTTCTGTGGACAGGTGGATGATTCCAATCCTGACAAAAGCAGACTCGAAGCCTATACTGTAAATCATTGGCTAGCAGATGCAGATAGTCGTATAATTTCAGGGGAATAACAGATGAAAGAGCTAAAATAAATGAAGCCTTGTTGCTCGTCAGCTCAGAACATGGAGACGCACATAAAACTTTGAATTCCACAAGTTTTAGCAAACTTAATAACTATGTAGAATTTAAAGAAATTTGTTTATCACTCTGGGAACCAGTAAATCAGACTGACGGTTTATATAACCTAACTAGATTTCTTAACCCACAATATAAAACAATTGCTAATTTGTACGCAAGCGTGGAGAATGCAATAGAGAAAATAAGCGAAGATTTAGAGAAGACAGGTATTACTATAGGAGACAAGGATCAGTTTGGGGCTAGTGCCCAGAAATTAGTTGAGCTACGGCATGTATTAAATTACGTGTCATTTGGAACCATATATAATATTCTTGGAGAAGAGGAAAAGAAAGCTTTCAGAAAAATAAAACTTGATCCCAGAAAAACAAGCCTTCAAACATTGAAGACAATGAGAGAAGAAATCCAAAGGAAAGAGATAAATCTATCCAAGGAATTCATTAGGGAACAACAGAAGCACAAAATGAAAGGAAAGTCAGAAATAATAATCCTAATTTTAAACTGAATAATAAATTCTATGATAATTCCAGACAAGTAGGAAATAGACCAAATACCTTCCAAGGGAAATATGCCCAAAATACTAAAAGAAAATGGAATCCAGATCAAAGGGGAAGAAACAATCTAGCAAAGAGTGGACCACACAAACCTTATAGATATGGTCACAACTCAAACACAAACACTTCAACCCAAGTGAACTATTCCGCTCAAGGGGCGAGACCAAAGACAGCCTGCGAAAACTGCGGGTACACAAATCATTTTACAAATGAGTGTAGAAAACCTAGAATCTGCACGGTTTGTAAGAAAGTAGGACATTTAACAAAGAATTGCTGGTTTAAAACACAAGAAGGAAATAAAGAAATAGTTGAATTAAGTAGTAACCGCTCAACATCAAATAAGTCTTCAAATCAATGACAATTTATCCCTACACAGAATACCACAAGAAAGTCCCTTCAAGAAGATAAATTAAGAGTAGAAGAATTAGCAAATAGGAGAAGTGAAGGTTCATCCGCACTATCCATATTGCAGAGTAAAGAAGTTGTATTTTCCATGGATGAAGAAGAAATAATCAGAAAGGATTTACCTATCATTAAAATTCCAATACAGAATAAATTATGTACTGTCCTTATGGATTCAGGTAGTACTGTAAGCATAATTGATAAACACACATTAACAAGTTACTTAGGCGTTAAAGAAACGCTAATTCAGGGTCAAAGCAAGATAATAAAAGGAGTAGCGGGTAAACAGATAAAAAGTTTAGGCAATGTGAACTTAGAAATAGACCTTTCGTCACATAAAACTGTTGAAAGTTTTATAGTTCTAGAAGACAGGTTCTTTCCCGCACAGGTGTTGTTCTCATATAAATTAATGAAGAAATGTGGAATTATACTGAATTGCCGAGAAGGAAGAATTAACGTTACACAAGATAATAAAAGAGCGTATGCTTTACGCTTGAAGAAGAAAAAGTTTCACCCAAATCTGATCAATTTGTCTGAGATGACTTCAACAAGCGACAAAGACATACAGAAAATAACTTATCATCAAGAGAACAATCAAATTAAATTGAATGGTAATGGAAAGGAGGAATTTCCACAATTACAGACTAGAAATTTAAGATGTGCACATCCAGAAATTATACCCTCCAACAAAAGAAGTGACCCAGAAATAAATAAAGGTGATCCCCAGTGTTCTGAATATGACAAGGAACAAGACATTTATGATGATAATTATGCAGAGATAAATACAGAACATTATAGCAATGTAGTAATCAGCTATGATAATGAAGGGAAATTAGTAAATGAGGTACTGTTGTTAAACAAAATAAATAAAGTAGATATAAATGATATAATAGCAGTAACTGAAGAAACTAGTATAGATGCAGAACATTGTTACTTTGCAGAAACAAAAGATGAGGAAGTATGTTGTGTAAGCACTGCTGATGATAATAAAGTACAATTAATACTAAACAGACAGGTAATTTTGCATCCAAAATGTTTAACAAAAATACATCTAAGGGGAAAAGAAGAGATAGGAGTTAAAGATGTTCTTTTACTAAATGAAGAGTTACCAGAATTTGTCAGAATGGATAATTCTTTAGTCCACATGAAGGGTGATACTTGTGAAGTTTATGTCCAGAACTACTCAGATAACAAACTAACACTTTATGCAGGCATTATCTTTTGTAAAGGAATACCTATTAACAATCCATTACTAACATTAGAAGAAGAAGCATTTTTCTCTGTAACTGGTCAAACATCTGAATTAAGCAAAGAAGTGAATAAAACAGATTTTCCAGAAAACAAAGATAGATTAATTCAAGTATTAGAAAAATACAGAGATGTAATAGCAATAGAAGGAGATAAATTAGGTAGAACAAATGTCCTAAGACATAAAATTGTATTAGATGATGGAACAAAACCATTCTTTATTCCTAATTACAGATTACCAATAAGCCAAAGACCCATAGTTGATAATTTGATAGAAGAAATGAAGAAAGATGGGGTAGTCATTCCTTCTAAATCTCCATATAATTCTCCATTACTACTTGTTCCAAAGAAAGATGGAAATTGGAGACTTGTGATAGACTATAGAAAGTTAAATTCCAACACCATCCCCGATAGAATGCCAATGCCAGTGATTCAAGATATGTTAGCTCAATTAGGAGGTGCAAGGATATTTTCATCTTTAGATTTACTTAGTGGGTACTGGCAAGTACCTTTAGACGAAGAGTCGAAACCATTCACAGCCTTCAGCACACACAAGGAACACTTGCAATTTGAAGTCATGCCATTTGGACTCACTTCGGCTCCTTTAACGTTTGTTAGATTAATGCTTCAAATATTAGGGGATATAGAAAATGTTGCAGTTTACTTAGATGATGTTATCATTTTTAGCAAAGATTTAGAAAGTCACCTCAAAACATTAGAAATAGTCTTGGAAAGATTAAGAAGAGCAGGATTAAAAATCAAATTAAAGAAATGTCAATTCTTAATGAAATCTTTGGAATACTTAGGACATGTAATTAGTGAAGATGGTCTGCAGAATGCAAGCAGGCAAGATAAAAGCAATAGTTGAATATCCAGCTCCTACCAATTTGAAAGCATTGAGAAGATTCCTAGGAATGGTAGGCTACTATAGACCTTTCATTAAAGGCTTTGCTACAATAGCCAAACCATTAACAGAATTAACAAAGAAAGATGTCAAATATGAATGGAATAAAGAACAAGAGACAGCTTTCCAAACACTAAAGAGTAAAATGACCAGAAATCCCGTACTAGTCTACCCAGATTTCTCCAAAGACTTTTACTTAGCCTGTGATGCATCAAGTACCGGGCTAGGGGCTGTATTATTACAAAAGGACAAAACAAGAACGAGAGCAGTATATTATGCCAGTAGAGTTTTGAATGCTGCAGAGAAAAATTATAGCACAATAGAAAGAGAATGTTTAGCATTATACTGGGGTCTAAGGAAATTTAGACACATAATTTTAGGACATAAAGTCAATGTACTTACTGATCACAAACCAATTTGTGATTTGTTTAAGAAGAGAACTTTTACAAATAACATGAAGTTCAATAGATGGTTCATTAGTGTACTAGAATTTGCACCAGAATTCAGATATATCCCAGGAAAATTTAATACACTAGCAGATGCATTATCCAGAGCCCAAGAAGAAACAGAGAAATGTATTACCACTAATACTTTTTGTTTTAGCTGTCAGGTGGTAGATTTAGATTTGGAAAGAGTACAAATAAAAACAAGGAATGGATACAGAAATCAGGCATATAATAGGACAACTAATGACAGATGAATCTTTAAAACCTGATTTTGTTTTAATCAATGGATTACTGTATAAAAGACCAACAGAGGAGAATGGTTATTCTCGACTATACATCCCGAAAACACTAATCAGAGAAGTTTTAGAACTAACACACTCATACAAGTTAGCAGGACATCCAGGAATCAAAAAGACAACTAGAATCCTAACCAGAAACTATTTTTGGCCCCATTGTAGTGAGGATGCCAAGAACTTTGTACAAAATTGTGTAGTTTGTAATCGAAATAAAGGTAACGTAAATCCAAAAGCTCCTCTTGAAAAATACCCATCGGAGTTGAATCCATTTCAGGTCGTATCTATGGACTTTTTAGGTCCATTTCCTACAACTGTTAGGGAATAAACAAATATTAGTCTTTTTAGACTATCTAACAAGATATGTAGAGATTGTACCAGTAAGAAATAGAGATGCAATTACAGTAGCAGAAGCTCTTAAATCTAAAATTATTACGAGACATTCATGTCCCCTAGTTCTTCTTTCTGATAACGCAGCAGAATTTACTAGTGAACTTTTAAGAAAATTATGTGAATTTTATGAGATAAATAAATGTCAAATCACAGCATATAAACCAAGTTCAAATGGAGCAGTAGAAAGAATATAAAACCAAGTTCAAATGGAGCAGTAGAAAGAACGAATCGTAAGATAAAGGATATCCTGAAAACTTTAGTTAAACCTAATACAGAAGACTGGGATTTAGCTTTGGAAGACGTACAGTTTACTATAAACAATACTGTAAATGAGACAGTAGGAGAATCACCACACTACTTGTTATACGGATACGAGAAGAGACTACCAAATACGTTACTAGATAATGACATAGGAAGTGTGTTAAATACAAGATCCAAAAGATCCCTCTTACCTTTTATAGGAACAGCACTTAATCAATTATTCCAAACGGGTTAATCAATTATTTGACCGACTCTAATGTAGAAAAAGAAAGTGCCCGTATAGACAAACTGGAGAAATGGGCAGCAACAGGGGCATTGTGTTAAATAAGATTATAAGCTCTCAAAACTTAAACAGTGATGAATTGAAAAAAATAAAGGAATTTATTAATCAAGTGAACACAAATATTACCAAAGAGATTAAGATAATAACAGATGAACAACATTTAAGTACATTTATGAACAATGTTAGAATTGTATTGCAAGACCATAAAGATCTATTAAATGCCATTTTGTTAGCCTATAAAGGAATATTAAGTCCAACATTAATAAACCCAAGAGAATTAGAGGGCATAATTAGTGATTTTTTGGTAGAAGGACATTATACCCCTATGGTGAAGGATATAATGGTCTATTATAATTTGATAACCACCAAGGTAGTTAAAAATAAGATCCTTCTAATTTTACCTTTTAATCAAAAAGAGGCAGATGTACTGATGTCCATACATCCTTTTCCCATGTTGATAAAGGAAAACGTAATTATCTCAAATGTTAACCACATCAATTTTGCATTAGAACATGGACTAATGATATTATGTTTGAGAGGGGGCGCAGGAAGACGGATGATGTAAACTAAACTAAATCCATTCCCTGATAACCCGTTAGAAGAAAACTTCATTACCAGCACTGATCTGAAGTTCCTTTGATTTGTGTTATGGGGACTTGATCCTTCTCGCACTGTTTGCAAATTTTATTTATCCGCGAAGAAAGCTTTCTTTACATTTTGCTGTTGAATGTTTGTAACTGTTTGTCACATTACTTGCTTCAGGGGCAACAGCAAAGCTTGTCCTCATTTAGCAAATGATGGTCATAATAATTCCATTATAATATATCAAGACACACCACTAATCTCTGTCGACTGTGGAAGTATTCATTTCGAACAGCAAACACTCATGCAATTGATTAAAAAAGTTTTAATCATTAGCAAGGGCTATTAATCTGCCGTTTTGTCTTAAATTCGCTAACAATTAGCCTGGTCTTAGATTTAATAACAATATGCATACCCTGTTTTGGCAGTTCTACTAATTCTTCAATTAGATTGGATTCCAGGTACATATTTTTCCTTTATAATCCCCATCTGTCATTTATATGAGCTTTCTTTGTAAACTTACTTTTATATTTCTCCAGTCTGCTAAGTAAAGGACGACAGAGTCGAAAGGCCTTGCAGCACTCCAGTGTTTCCGTTTCCTTCATGGATTTTATCTTTTTTTATATATTCATCACGTTCCACATTTTCGTGATTCAGTTATACATAATATATATATATATATATATATATATATATATATATATATATATATATATATATATATATATATATATATATATATATGTATGATATATGTATATATATTATGTTCATATAATATATATATATATATATATATATATATATATATATATATATATATATATATATATATATATATATATATATATATATATATATATATATATATATATATATATATATATATATATATATATTACTTAATAAGAAGACGGGTGAAAGAACTGGCTGCGTTCATGATCACGAAAGAAGAAATAACAATAATAATAATAATAATAATAAAAGTCAATTTAATGAAAGGAAAAAGGCAGTGTTTGAAGCACTGTTGTAATGCTGAAGGTTTCTAATGCAATGAATTACATAAATATGACCTTTTCGGGAATTAAGAAATAATCATTGGAGGAAGGAAATTCAAAGTACAAAAAGATAAAAGTTTAGAGATGTTTTCGTAAAAAATTAATTCGTTTTTCGATTGTTAGGAGTGATGTCTGGAGTTGTTGAAGGCGGAAGATAAAAGACGACAGATTTGAATGGTGAAAACATTCGTGAATACCTGTAGCAATGAACGGTAATGGTGTAAGTAGGACGATAAAAATCTCCAGGAACTGATGGGGTTGCATGTTAGATGTGCTAAATATTGGTGATCTTCAGTGGCTGATCAGGTAAAAAGATAGATTGGATGGAGGGAAAGATATGATTTTTTATATTAATTTTTTTCTGATGACGAAAAAAAGATTCATAAACTCCTCAGGTTTCAATTTTCAAAGTTTTCAAAAGTGAAATGAGGCATTACAGTAAAAGCATATATATAACTTCGTTATTAGACACTTTTACATATTGCATATTATTATACTTGTCACTTTCTAGCAATCCGCATTCCCTATTGATCGAAAGGTGCAGTTTTGTCTTGTGATTTTATGGGCTTTAAAAATTTCATTGAACACTGCTAAATTGCTGTAACAGAAGAAAGGCATTTATACTTGTGTGTATTTGTATGTGTGTGTATGTGTGTGTGTATGTGTGTGTATTAGCCAACATTAAGCCGTGTTATTTTGAATCCCGGCCAAATCTTTCTGGTTCTAGGTAAAACCAGTTGTCATTTTCGCCCAGTATTTCTTTCAAATAGAAACACATCGTCCTTGGAATGTTCAACGGTATTAATGACGACTCGAAATCATTTGCGTCTTAGTTTTGCTTCTTTAAATGGCTTCGTTAGGACGGTGCATTCCGGATGATGTCAGAAATATCTCTCCCGACGACGTCCTGTGGAAATCTCGCTGAGAATAACTCCGACCATTGCAAGTTTCTGGTCCGAAAAGCGAAAGAAGAAGAAGAAGAAGAAGAAGAAGAAGAAGAAAAGAAGAAGAAGAAGAAGAAGAAGAAGGAGAAGAAGAAGAAGAAGAAGAAGAAGAAGAAATGTCTCGGTCGGGGGCGAGGAAACGTGTGAACCCCAGCAGAGGATATTTTGATTTTGGCTCTAACGAATTCCTATTCATGTTACCATGGGTCAGAAGGCGAAATCTAGCACAAATAATTACGAGAAAAGTTGTGTTCAAATTTTTTCAGTTAAAACCTTGAACCTTTTAAGGTTTTATGAGTTAAAATAAGTACTTAATTACGGAAGTATGTTCATACAAAAGCAACAACAATAGTTGCTGTAGGCTGAAACATGAACCAGATTTCGAAGCAAATAATCTTCTGGTACTTTTCAGGAGTAGAATATACTGAATGTAATTTATCCAGTGTTCCATATAACATTCTGAATAGTGATGATAATATTTTTGTAAGATAAATTGCCACATAAATATTTCATAAATGGTACCGAGGAAAACTCACAATACGAGTTCTGGAATTAAAGAAACTTATGAAAGTAGGCAAGAAGAATTATGCTTAATTTCATCCACTAGATGTAGAAGGAAACTTAATAATAATACATGCAAATAATGATTTTTTTTTATTAATTAAAAATATTTTCTTTTTCCTTTCCCAAGGTAGCTTCCATATTTCTTTAGTGAAGCCCTTTCTTTCTAACACTTTCACGATATAATCCAAAATGTGATTGATACCCTTGACGTCCTATGTAAATCTTTTCCCATTCTCCTCAAGGAGCCAACTGACAGAAGAAGCGGACTCACTTCACCCAATGAGTTATAGCTCTTTCATTTCTTCATAAACTAATACCAAATGCGCCCTTAAGGAATTTGATCCACGAGCTTCAACTTTTCTTCCCGGATTTTAATGGGCAGATGGGACGCAATCAACGCTTTTAGAGACGTCTGTAGGCTACCTATCAAGGGGTTCGTGTGTCATGTTACGAAAGTAAAGGATGTTTAAAAATATGTTTGAACTACACACTTGAAGCAATATCCAGCACATCTGCCTGAATTCTTAATCTAAAAAGTATGAGTATAATTTTTTATGGTTAAAAAAAACAATGAAGAAAGAAAAGTACCTGTTTTAAATGTATATTGTAAACTGCATAATATTGTGCGCTTGAAGTATTGTTTATCAGGTATCTGTAACAGCGTTGTAAGTCAATCTGGAAATAGTTTGAGAAGCACAAAAGTAGCCTTTGATAAAACTATGCATCATTCTCAAGAGATACTTTGCTTGTTCAAGAAAGAAGACCGTGACCAACTTATCCTTCTTATCGACTATATGCCTTCGTTAGGGACCAATTAAGGAACACAACCTACGAGAAGAAAAAATCTGAGGATTTCACCAGTACAAATGTTACTCCGCAACACAAAAATAAAATTCTAAATATTTTTCTAAAGCAATTTTCCAGTCCATACTAAAACTGATTACTAGTGACTGGATAGTGAGGATGTCAAGATCATCACTTTATTATTATTATTATTATTATTATTATTATTATTATTATTATTATTATTATTATTATTATTATTATTATTATTATTATTATTATTATTATTGGATCGAGAGAAATCAGAGCACAGGTAACTATAACTACATACAGACTGTGATATTAAGTAAAAGAAACAAGGGTAAAGAGCCAATGATGCTTCAAAGTATTATAACATTGATTTTGTCATTAAAAACACAAGTTATTCTCTCTCTCTCTCCTATATATATATATATATATATATATATATATATATATATATATATATATATATATATATATATATATATATATATATATATATATATATATGCATAATTCTCTCTCTCTGTATGTATGTATGTATGTATATATATATTATATATATATATATATATATATATATATATATATATATATATATATATATATATATATATTCATATACATATATCTCTCTCTTTAAATGTTTTCTGTGAAGTGAGGGAATCTCAGGAAGCCTTTAAGAGCAGAGGAAAATCCAGATTATCTCATATTTTTTTCAGGATCCTAATTGCCGCGTTCTGAAAGAGCTACAATTTCCACAAAGAACTTATCAAAAAAATCCTGAATAAAATCTTAGAATAAAACTTCCTCACTCCGTTGTCTTTGGTGAGTCTGTGAAAGACAAAATTCCTGAGCTTTTATCCACGGAAGTTATTTCGAGTTATCATCCAAGTTTTTATTTTTAACTGCCTATCTCTGATGTTCGCTTTTATTATTCTCACCGTCATATTCATCATATTCTTTACCATTTTTTAGTTTAACAAGGTGCTCCTGGCCTAGAACATGAGCGTGCTGTTTTATTCTTGCAAGTTTGTATGCTTGTATATTTGAACAGCGTAAACTTTATTTTAAGGTTTAGTGACAGAGATGTCTATACGTACCTTCATTGGGGACAAATTAGATCTACAGTTAAACTTTTTCTGAATTATAGAAAGAGTAAATAGACATATCCTAGAGGCGAAATTTATGAAGACCTGTGATTACTGCATTCATTTATTAGGAAGCAAATAATCCATTAATCTGGAACACTATAACTGCCTTTGTTATCTTTATCTCTTATCAGCTTTCTTTCTATTAGAGGCTGCGTATCACTTCCATTTACGAGAAATCTCATTGCTTTAGCGTCTCTCTCCCTTTCCCGACCCGGGCTAGACGCAACTTTGAAAAAAGTTGATAGTTAGGATGGTAATATGAGTATTCATCAATGCAATAATTAAAGGTAACTCATTTTGTCATCTCTTCTTCATAAATTGGATTATATTTTTCACCTTGCAGTGTGTCTGTAGTTTTACATTTTCCATTTTGTGTATAATGAATTCGATATTTTAAACAATATTTGTGGCTCTGCATATACATATATATATATATATATATATATATATATATATATATATATATATATATATATATATATATATATATATATATATATATATATATATATATATATATATATATATGAAATTTTTTATCACACCGTGATTTATATACAATCATGAAGCTACAAATGTCGTTTTAATATCAAATTCACGCTACCTCGAGTATCTCCGATGGAGAATTATCACGATAGAAGGAATTTATATAAGTGATAAATGAACAGGTACCACTGGGACACGAACCCTTGACATGGACCCATTCAACGACTCCAGTGGACGTTACCACCGCGTGGGACCTGTTCATTTATCACTTATATAAATTCCCCTTCGGTGATAATTCTCCATCGGAGATACTCGAGGTAGCGTGAATTGATATTAAACGACATTTGTAGTTTCATGATTATATATATATATATATATATATATATATATATATATATATATATATATATATATATATATATATATATATATATATATATATATACAGTATAGATTTTCATGATGTTGCCTTGTAATACGTATATCCTCCTATAATTTTGACATATTTACTTTTTTTCATGTGTTATGTGTAATGATAATGGTTGTTGGAGTGTCATATTTAGTTTGGCATCAGATCTCAAAAGAACTAATGATTAAGTAACTTGATAGCGTAATTTAGAATTGATAATACAATTTTAATAGTAACGTAGTTTAGAACGAATATCTTTCTGGTAAAAGCGTAGTATATGGACACGTGTGTGTCCAGCAAGGACTTGTTTCATTTCAATTGTCATCAGTTGAGATAAGAGAGACCGCTTTGTTTTGGGTTAGTGATGAGAGGTTTGGAAAACAAATGCCGATTCATCCCATATGGGCTCCAGACGAGTGATTTCATGTTGTTACATGCATTGTTCGAGTCATGTACGCCACTCTGAGAGAAAAAATACGTGTCTTGATCAGTTTCTCCATTGTATCTGCACTTCAAAATGCTTTAATGACGTCACCTCCTGTTCTAGAACTTTTGTATCTCACACCCAAAATGCTTTAATGACATCATGTAATTGTTTCACGTGTTACTGGAATTCTAAAATTTGTTTCATTCCGATTTCGGAGACCAGTTGATTTGGTTCCCTCTCTCTCTCTCGTTCTTAGAAAGAGATTACTTTTAACGTAGTGTTTTGTGGTCATGTATTAGCATTAACTTTTGAGATCTGAATTTAGTAAAGTTATTTAGTTTGTAACGACGCCTGGTAAAAAAGAGTGTTTTGTGGTAACGCAGCTGCAGCAAGTGATTTACAGAGGTTTTCACAAGTTTGTGTAAGGTAACGTGAATTTTACTTATTAATACCATGGTATTATAAGTTAGGAAATTTTGACCAAGTGAAATCATTATTGATAAATCTTATGTGTATTTTTGTGTGTTTTTCTATTTACAATCTTTATATTTTCACATTTTTTATGTTTGTGATGTAACATTTGTTTACGTAGCATTTTAAATCTTTCTTGATAATTTAACATTGCATATTTGATTTAATGTTTCGTTTGTTAGGATTTTCTTTTTAAATCTTGAGTAATTCTTGATAGTTTAAATTTTGCTTGATTAATTTAAATTCCTGATAAAGTTTTTGTGAATTAGTTTTGTCTCATAATTTAATTCAAGAATTAATTGAGTGTTGTGTTATTTTCAAGTAATAATAAATTTTTCAGTTTGTGAATTCTAATTATAAACTTTGAATTTAAAAATAAATTTTTGTATTTAACATTTTTAGATAAAGTGTTTAATTTATTGATCACCAGTGAATAGGATTGATTGTGTGTGCATAAGGTAAAGTGATAAACATGTTTTGTTCTTTTAGTTTTGCTAAAGTGAATTAAGACCAGGGAAACAGTTAGAGTTGTTTGATGGTGTGATGCCCTTTTACTCTAGAATATTTCTAGTTTAAATTTTGATACCTCACACATATTCAGATAGACCTAGTTTGATTTTTCAAGTAATAAATAAGTTTTTTCTTACGGGATCACTGTTACCTTTAGAGTACTCAGTCGTAGTAATTAATGTTATGAGAGTTCAGGTATCTGGCTGCAGTGAGGTATATATTTTTTGAATTTTGAGATTAGTTGTGTAATAACCAGGTACTTGATACGCATCGTGACATTATATTGTTTGGTGCCCAGAAACCCGGAAACAAAATAAAATATCACTCTGGTTTATGGTTTATACTGGTGGTGTTAGGGATATATTTTGATAGGAGAGTGACCACATAGTTATTTTTTGCTTTGTATTGTGAATTATTTAGTTGAGTAACTTAGAGAAAATGGCTCTGTTCAATGTTCAGAAGTTTTTAGCAACTCCTTCCATCCAAGAGTTATCTGAATCCAACCTGACTAAGGCACAGTGGATTGCTTTAGCAGTGGCATGTGGGGGTAATGTGTCTAGTGGTATGATTAAGGCACAAATCAAATATATTGCAATCCAAGCATTGATGAAGAGCTAGGAGATGCGCAAGAGTTGTTGAATGCAGCTGAGGCAGAACTTACAGATAAACATGAGCAAAAGAAAGAGAAAAGTGATGCAGAAGCAGAACCAAGAAGTATAGAAGCAGAAGAAAATTTGATTAAGCTAAAGATGCAGGCTGAAAGAGAAAGAGAAGACAGAGAGAAAAGAGAAAGAAAAGAAAGAGAAAAAGAAAAAGCAGCAGAAGAAGAAAGAGAAAGAGCAAAAGAGGAGAGAGAAAGAGCAAAAGAGGAAAGAGAAAGAGCAAGACATGAAAGGGAGATGGAGTTAATAAAAGCTCGATCCACATTACCTGTAACACCATCTAACCCTACTCAAGGTGATTCAGACCCTGTATTTGATGCAGTAAGAGTGCAGAAGTTAATTCCAAAGTTTACAGAAGAAGCTCCAGAAGAGTTTTTTGATCACTTTGAAAAAAGTGGCTTCAGGTATGGGATGGCCAGAGGATAAATGGTCGGTCTTGTTACAGAGTGTTCTCATTGGTAAAGGGAGAAGTGCCTATTTAGCCTTATCAGCTGATCAGTGTAAAGAGTACAAGGTACTCAAACACAATGTGCTACAAGTTTACCAGATGACCCCTGAATATTATAATGAAAGATTCAGATCTTTGAGAAAGGATGACAAGATAACTTTCTTGGATTTTGCCTACAAAGTAAGAAGATGTTTTAAACAATGGTTGGAGGCTGCTAAAGTTAAATCTATGGACGAACTTGAGGAGTTAGTAGCCCTAAAACAATATCTTAGAGGAATTCCTGAACACATAAGAGCTTATTTAAGAGAGAGAGAGAAGTTAAGAAACTTGACAAAGCTGCTACATTAAGCGAAGACTTTAATATAATTTCTAGCAAAAGAAATTATAATGTCAAGTACCAGAACCAACAATGCACAGGTTTCAGGTCTCATCCAAATTTCAGGAACATTACAACTGGAAATCCTTCTAGTGGCTATGCCAATACAAAGCCAGGTAACACCCCTCAACAATTGAATGTTAAATCCTCATTATCCAATCTGTTCTCAAGACAGATACAGAAGACTAATGTTGTCTGCTACAAGTGTGGAAGAGTAAGACACTACAGTCGAGATTGTTATCAGACACAACAGCAGACCAAACCAGTTGGTCAAGTGGTTAAAGGTAACCAGGTGAAGCAAACTACGAAGAGCAGTGTGGGGACACCTGAAACTAAACAAGCAGTGTTTAGCAACCAGTGGAAATGTAACTTCAAGCAGTGAGTGGCTGAGCAGCTTGGGGGCTTTTAAACCATATATCTATGAAGGTACACTGACAACTCAAGGAGGAAGTGGGCAGGTACCAGTCATAGTGTGGTAGTTCGTGGTGCTCACCCACAGTTGGAGATGAATCTCACCGGAGATTCAGTTATTTTGAAGGGTATAGGAGGAGAAGAGGTAACTCCTATATGCCGCTTGCATTTGTCCTGTGAATTGGTGACAGGAAATGTTGATTTTGCTGTAAAGGACTCACTAGCTGTTGAAGGTGTACATGTTTTACTGGGTAATGAAGTTGGTGGTGTACCATTTGTTCCTTGTCCTATAGTGACAGATAAACCGTTAAGAGTTAGTCCTACGGCAGATTTAGAGAAGAAAAACCCACACCTGTTTCCAAGTTGTGTAACCACCAGGAGTATGAAGAGAACTATGTCTGCAAGTGAAGATACTGAGGATTTACCTGCACCAGAAGAATCAATTGAAGGATCTTTAAGCTTAGAAGAGCTGTTCCAGGAAAGTGAAGTTTTCCCTAGTGTTAGTAATGAAGAGATTTCCCAAAAAGAAGAGAATCCTGTTGTTAGTAAAGAGACTCCAAGTAGTCAAAGTGTTCCTGAAGATAGTAGTGAAATTACAGAGGCAGAGTTAGCAGATATGGAGAGTTCAGCCCTTGAAGTTGGTCAAGTTTTCTTCAGAGTTGTTGATCAAGAAGAGATGCAACAAACCTCCACCTGTTATTATCTAAAGGAAGGATTGCTAATGAGGAAGCATCGACCTGCAGATATACCAGGAAATGCTGAATGGGGGTGAATATCATCAAATTTTTATTCCATTTCCATTGAGGAAACAAGCTGTAGCAGTAGCACATGAGTCTGGACATATGGGAATCAGGAAGACTGTTGAGAAGATTATGAAGTATTTTTTCTGGCCGGGACTTCACAAGGATGTTAGCAAATTTTGCAGAGAGTGTCACACATGCCAGATAGATGGAAAACCAAATGAAACCATTCAGAAAGCACCCCTACATCCCATAAAAGTTAGAGGAGAACCCTTTAGCAAGGTAATTATTGATGTGGTTGGGCCACTTCCGAAAACAAAGAAAGTAAATGAATATCTGTTAACATTAATGTGTCCAGTGACTAGGTATCCTGGGGCGATTCCTGTAAGAAGTATAAGTGCAAAGGTAATTGCTGAGAAGTTGGTGGAGTTTTTCTCCAAGTTTGGAATACCAGAAATTGTGCAAAGTGATAGAGGAACGAACTTTACTTCAAAATTATTCCAGGATGTGATGAACTTGTTAGGAGTGAAACAACAGTTATCAACTGCTTATCATCCAGAGACTCAAGGAGCCTTGGAAAGGTTCCACCAGACATTGAAAAGTATGTTAACTAAGTATTGTAATGAATCAGGAAGAGAATGGGATGCTGGTTTACCTTTAATGTTATTTGAAGTTAGGAATGCTTATCAAGAAAGTATGGGAAGTTCACCAAATGAAATGATTTTTGGTCGAGACATTAGAGGTCCATTGAAGATTCTTGCAGAGATTTGGGAAGAAATTCAAGAGGAAATTCAAGGAGAATATGTGAAGAACTTGAGGAAAAGGTTAGGAGAAATTAGAAAATTCTCTTTAGAAAATTTAAAAATAGGTCAAGAGAAAATGAAAAGAAAATAAGATGCTAAGACTAAGCTAAGAAATTTTAGTATTGGACAGCAAGTTCTAGTGTTCTTACCAGTGAAAAGATTTCCCCTTGCCAATAAGTTTCAAGGTCCTTATAGGATAATAGAGAAGTTAAGTGATCGAACTTATGTGACTGAAACACCAGGAAGAAGAAAACGACAGAGGAAGATACATGTGAATCTTTTGAAACCTTACTTCTCAGAGACTAAAACTGAAACAGTGTCAATAACACAGACAACTTCATATACAGAGGACGAGGATGGCTACGAATTGGTAGCTGAAAGCAAGATGAACAATTCTTCAATATTAGAAAATTTGGAAGATAAACTGAAACATCTGAGTGCTGAGCAAAGTAGTGAATTAAGTGAAGTGAAGTCGGGTATGATACATGAAACATACGCTACCGGGGTCTCCCTGAACAGCCTACCGGTCTAAGGTCAATTTTCTACCCCAAAGCCAAATCAATAGTCCTTCAAAAGAGGCATCGTGCTACCAATACAAAAATGGGAAAAAAGCATGTTAAAAGAAGAAGAAGATTCAAAGTTTCCCTGAAATTTTTGCGGACGTACCTAGGCGTACCAATCTGATAAAGCATGAGATAAAGATTAGGGAACATAGAAAACCTTTTAAACTGAGAGCTTATCGCTTACCACCTTTTCATCGAGATGTTTTGAAGAAAGAAGTTGAATATTTGTTGCAGCATGGATTAGCAGAACCCAGTTCAAGTCATTATAGTTCTCCTTGTGTGTTAGTGAAGAAACCAGATGGCTCGTTTAGGATGTGTACTGATTATAGGAAACTGAATTCCATCAGTGTGGCTGACAATTATCCCTTGCCTCTTATTGATCAATTACTTGATAATATTGGAAAACCAAATTTGTTTCCAAGATAGACTTGTTGAAAGGATATTATCAAATTCCCTTAGATGAGAATGCTAAGTTACTGTTAGCTTTCATTACTTCTTTTGGACTGTATCAATACACTGTTTTGCCGTTTGGTCTGATGAATGCACCTGCAACATTCCAGCGAGTGATGGATCAACTACTAGGATCAATAGAAGGAGTGGGTGTATACCTTGATGACTGCGATTTATTCTAATACATGGGAAGAACATCTGAAGATATTAAGAAAAGTACTCAAGAAACTTCGGGAAGCAGGACAAACAATCAACTTACAGAAAACTGAGTTTGGAAAGGCAATTGTACAGTATCTAGGATTTGAAGTTGGAAAATGCCTTCTCGCTCCTATTGATGCTAATGTAGAAGGTATCCGTAAGGCTACCCCTCCTGCTACGAGGAAACAGCTACAAAGATTTTTGGGCATGGCTGGATTTTATCGCCGATTCTGTCCAAATTTCTCAGCCGTATTAGCTCCCTTAACTGACTTAACCAATCCTAAAAGAAAGTTTGTTTGGACTCCAGAATGTCAAGAATCATTTGAGAAGGTTATAGCCATGTTAACTTCAAGACCAGTGCTTCAAGCTCCAGACTTCAATAAAAAGTTTGTGATACAAGTTGATGCATCCGACTGTGGAATTGGAGCTGTTCTACTTCAAGAAGATGACAACAGAATCTTCCATCCAGTATGTTTCATGACTTAAAAGTTGAAAAAGCATAAAAAAACTTACTCAACAATCGAAAAAGAAACATTAGCATTAATCTCAGCATTGAAAAAGTTTGAAGTGTATGTGAACCGACCTAAGAATGAAGAAATTTTAGTGTTGTCGGATCACAACCCAATCTCATTCATCAATAAGATGAAAAAATAATAATATGAGACTGACCAGGTGGTCTTTATGCCTGCAACCGTATAATGTAAAAGTTAAACACATTTCGGGAAAAGATAATGCCATAGCAGATTATTTATCCTGTTGTGAATCGTTGGATTCAAACCGGGGATAAGTAATCTTCTGGGGGGAGGAATTTCATGATGTTGCCTTGTAATACGTATATCCTTCAATAATTTTGACGTTTACTTTTTTTCATGTGTTATGTGCAATGATAATGGTTGTTGGAGTGTCATATTTAGTTTGGCATCAGATCTCAAAAGAACTAATGATTAAGTAACTTGATAGCGTAATTTAGAATTGAT
>NC_089752.1:73627819-73630319 GCF_040412425.1 Macrobrachium rosenbergii | reverse complement strand
GTCTTATGTACGGTATGTTGACGACACCTTTGCCCTCTCCAGAAGAGAGTATGACTCGGAGGCCTTTTTGGAATTTGCTAACTCCTACCACCCTAATCTCAAGTTTACTCTTGAAAAGGAAGAGGATAATCTACTGCCGTTTCTTGACGTTCTGGTCACCAGATATAACAATAATTTTGCTACCACGATTTTTAGAAAAAAGACTTTTCCAGGATTAGGTGCCAACTTTTACAGTTATTGTTTTTATAATTTTAAGATTAATTCTGTTGCAACTCTCTTTCACAGGGCCCTTTCCCCCACCTCTCTTTTAGAATATTTTAAACACAATTGTTTTCCGTCTAAGATAGTTTTTAATAGCCTCAATAAAATACTTAACAAGAAGTTTTTCATTAAGCGTTATACTCTTACAATACCTAAACTACACTTTTATGCCAAGTTTCCATACTGTCATGATGTCCATTTTAGAAGAAAATTTACGAGCATATTTCAAAAACATTTTGGTGCTCTGCATGTTCCTATCAACCCCCTAACGACTGGATCTATTTTTAAATTTAAGGATCAGCTTTGTGCTACGATGTCCTCCTTAGTGGTGTATAAGTATTCTTGCCCCAAGTGTAACTCGGGGATTTATGTGGGATCCACTTGGAGACTTCTAAAAGTACAAATAGATTCACATAGGGGGCTAAGTTTTCGTACGTGGGTAAAAATCTCCAACCCCGAACACTCCAACATCAGAAGTCATGCGAAATTTTGTAAAACCCCCATTGAAAACAAAAATTTCTGCATAATTGGACGACCTTCTAGCCAACTGGAACTACCAATACTCGAGTCTCTGATGATAAAACAGCTTGTTCCGAAATTGAACACTCAGACTTCGGCTGTTCCTTTGTACCTGTCCTAATAATAATGTTTTTGTTGTTTTGGTTCTCCTTCGAAGACCTCATTTTCTGTATTTGTGTCGTACTGACAGGTTGGTTCCATACCCTTAGTCACTTTTATTTATTTATTTATTTGCTTTCTTATTGTGATTTTAAATTTTAGTGTTTTAAAACATAAATATTTTAAATATATTTTTTTACTTGTCTTTTATATACTCTATTTGTTTTAATTAATTTCTCAGTGTTTTGCCTGTTCCTCGGTGTCCTTTGTGTAAAAAATTTCCCTTTTAAGTCGACTGTCATTTTTTTATGTTCTGACTTTGCCTTTCTATATTTTTTTCTGTAATTTTTATTGTCAATGCCTTTTGTTTTTTAATTCTAGAACCTCTGATGATGTAATCATGGATTATGAAACGTTGGGAATAAACATGTAATCAAATGACTATTCAGAAGTATTCCTCTCCGCCTTCCCGTTTGATGTCTATATATGTGTGTGTGTATATATATATATATATATATATATATATATATATATATATATATATATATATATATATATATATATATATATATATATATATATATATATATATATATATATATATATATATATGTGTGTGTGTGTGTGTGTGTGTATATAGTGAGTGTGTGTGTGTTCAGTTATGGTATGGCCTAAAGCAATCCTATTCTGGAAAACAGAATAGTTAAAATTTTAACATGTTTTTTTAAAGCATGCGCGTAGGTGTTGCAGTGAACTCATATCGCAGCCTGTAAACACTGAAAGTGAAAATATGTGTTCAATTAACGCAGAAAAGTATGCGAATATAGAAAAAGCAAAAAAAAAAACAAACAAAAGGACACGAAATTACGGATAAAAAAGATGACCTTCAGACGAATGTTATCGAAGTACCCAGACATTACTTTTGTATAATACAAGTGTACATCACCAGCTTCTTTTCCGAG
Source organism: Macrobrachium rosenbergii (assembly GCF_040412425.1). Classification (NCBI taxonomy): domain Eukaryota; kingdom Metazoa; phylum Arthropoda; class Malacostraca; order Decapoda; family Palaemonidae; genus Macrobrachium; species Macrobrachium rosenbergii. Next base: position 73,628,478 of record NC_089752.1, on the reverse strand, counting down.
TTTTTTATTACGCATTTTCAATTTCAATATGCAGCACTTCTGCATTCGTATTCTCTACATACCTCTTCTAATTATATTCATTACTTTCTTTCTCGCCTTTCTCGAATTACTTCATTTCTGAAGAGGGGTCCTTACCTCTAAAAATATTATTATTATTATTATTATTATTTTTATTATTATTATTATTATTATTATTATTATTATTATTATTATTATTATTATTATTATTATTATTATTATTATCCCAATAACACTAAATAGTCTAGACTAAATGCTCCACACACCTATATATATATATATATATATATATATATATATATATATATATATATATATATATATATATATATATATATATATATATATATATATATATAGAGAGAGAGAGAGAGAGAGAGAGAGAGAGAGAGAGAGAGAGAGAGAGAGAGAGAGCCTCGATGGCACAGTCGGTTACAGCAGCAGCTTCGGACTTCGTAGAGGTCTGTGGCGCGGGTTCAAATCCGCAGCCAACTGATCAGAGTTGCGGACACTTTGCTATCCGTGTAGACACCCCGGGATTATGTATGTAATCAACGGATAGGTTTGCTTAAAAAGCAAATGGGTGTTATAGACTAAATACACACACAAAACAAAGCCACTCCAACATCTTCTAAAAACAT
>NC_089752.1:73612819-73622819 GCF_040412425.1 Macrobrachium rosenbergii | reverse complement strand
GCTATGGGGTTATCTCAACAATACAATAGTGATGCCAATTGCGCTCTGCGAGCTAAAATGATAATTGCCTTAGCATTTGTACCACCCGATCATATTATAGCAGCTATAATGGAATTAGCAGATGACCTTCCACAGGAACTTCTAGAACTTCTAGATTGGCTGGAAGACAATTATGTAGGAAGAATGAACAGAAGGGGCACTGGCAGACGTTCTCCCCTTTTTCCGTTACACATTTGGAATGTTTACGAACGATGCATAAATGATGAAGAGGATAGAACAAACAACCATGCCGAAGCTGCTCATCGTAGGCTGCAAAATGAACTAGGGATGCAACATCCAACAATCTGGAAGTTTATCGATAGTTTGAAAAAGGTGCAACGAGGGCGAGATCTGTACTACGAACAGTTAATTGCTGGTCAAACGCCGCCCATAAAATTGAAGAAATTCCGAGAAGCAGATGCTCGTATAAAATCAGTGGTACTACAGTTTGAGAACAGAAATATTTTAGAGTATCTTAGAGGAATTGCGCATAACTTCTTTAAGATATATATAGTTATGTAACTGCTATTTTCTGCGGTTTTTTTATTCCAATAATTCACCTTAATAAAATTTAACTTTTTTATTTTCTTTAATTTTCTTTTACTTTTAGTTTTATATTCAATAATTCAGCACACACACACACACGCACACACACACGCACACATACACGCACACACACACGCACAAGTTACTTTTTAACATCCAATAAATGCGGATTTCTCGGCAACCCTGGTGGCCAGTCGGCTGCGGCCAGTCCTCCCCTACGGCCAGTTAGGCTGTGGCCAGTTAGGCTGCGGCCAGTCTGCCACGGCCAGTTGTCCTAGACCATATATATATTATATATATATATATATATATATATATATATATATATATATATATATATATATATATATATATATATATATATATATATATATATATATATATATATATAATATATATATATATATATATATATATATATATATATATATATATATATATATATATATATATATATATATATATATATATATATATATATATATATATATATATATATATATATATATATATATATATATATATATATATATATATATATATATATATATATATATATATATATATATATATAATATCCAAACAGCAGTGGCCACAGCCAGATATACATCAATGGGGAGGCGGACATAAAGACTCGTTAAAAAGGGTTATTATATTCCCGACGTTTCGTAACGTCTTCATTATATTTTCGAGGGCTGTACAAAATAAATAAATAAATTACAAAAAGGCTATATATTTAAATTAAAAAAATTAATATTGCACAATGGATTACAAATTAAAGAAAATAGAAGGAACAATTAAAAAGGACAACATAAAAAAACAAAATCTCTCTCTCTAAAAAAAAATACAGTATAAAGGGTAAGCAGATCTGGACCAACCTATTCATTGGCAATGTTAAAACTGAACAGAAAACGAAAGACCAAGAGAGGTACAGTGAGCCGCCAGAGGTTTGGCTGTTTAACAAGGGGACGAGTCGTTTAATCATTAATGATTCCAAAATGGCCAATTCATGGCTGCTAGAAGGTCGCCCTAAAACAGAAAAGTCCTTATTTTCAATTGAAGTTTTACACATTCTAGAGTGATTTCTGATATTCGAAAACTCTGGGTTTGTAATTTCACTGTCTGTCCGATAGCTTACTCCACGATGACAGTCTATGCGTACCTTCAGAAGCCTCTTGTTGGATCCAATATAAGTTCCTAGATTACATTTAGGACACGTATAGCTATACACGCACCCGGAAGACATATAGGGGCATAAACGATCTATGTACTTGAATAACGACCCGATGGTAAGAGGACTGACAGGTATCAGGTGGACCTTAATGGCTCCAAACTTATTTTGGATCTGTTGTGAAAAGTTTTTTCTAAAAGTATTCTCAAATAAAAATGGAAATTTAGCATAAAAAGTCAATTTAGGAACACTGTAAATTGTAGGCTTGAGGGAGAAGTACTTGTCTAGAAGCCGTGCGAAGTATCTTAAAGACCAGTTCAGACGGGAAGCAGTTTCCCTTAAAATATTTACATAAAAAGACGATCTCATCTTGGAACAGAAACCAATGAGAGGTTAGCGTTAGAGCCCTGTGGAGGACAGTGAAAACAGAACTAATTTTAAAGTTAAGGGAACAAAAACTATAAAAATTTGACCACAAGACCATAAACGTTCTTTTTCTAAAAATCGTGGTGTTAAAAGTATTATTTTGTCTAAGAACAAGGACGTTTAAAAAAGAAAGCTGATTTTCGCTTTCTTTTTCTAGGGTAAACTTAACATTGTGATGTTGGAAATTTAGAAGCTCAAGGAAGGAAACAGCATCATAATTATGTCTAAAAAGGGCAAAGGTATCGTCAACATACCTTGCATAAAAAAGGGGGCGGCAGGCTAAGGGACAGTCATCTAAGAAGTGCTCCTCCAAGGAGCACATGAAAATATTTTAAGGAGAACTGCTTCCCGTCTGAACTGGTCTTTAAGAAACTTTGCACGCTTCTTGACAAGTACTTCTCCCTCAAGCCTACAATTTACAGTGTTCCTAAATGGACTTTTTATGCTAAATTTCCATTTTTATTTAATAATACTTTTAGAAAAAACTTTTCACAACAGATCCAAAATAAATTTGGAGCCATTAAGGTCCACCTGATACCTGTCAGTCCTCTTACCATCGGGTCGTTATTCAAGTACATAGATCGTGTATGCCCCTATTATGTCCTCCGGGTGTGTGTATAGCTATACGTGTCCTAAATGTAATTTAGGAACTTATACTGGATCCAACAGGAGGCTTCTGAAGGTACGCATAGACTCTCATCGTGGAGTAAGCTATAGGACAGACGGTGAAATTATAAACCTAGAGTTTTCGAATATTAGAAATCATTCTAGAATGTGTAAAACTTCAATTGAAAATAAGGATTTTTCTGTTTTAGGGCGACCGTCTAGCAGCCATGAATTGGCCATTTTGGAATCGTTAATGATTAAACGACTCGTCCCCCTAGTTAAACAGCCAGACCTCTGTCGGCACACTGTACTGTACCTCTCTTGGTCTTTCGTTTACTGTTCAGTTTCAACGTTGCCACTGAATAGGTTGGTCCAGATCTGCTTACCCTTTATATTGTTTTGTTTTTCTTTTTAGAGAGAGAGATTTTGTTTTGTTTTTTATGTTGTCCTTTTTAATTGTTCATTCTACTTTTTTTTTTTAATTTGTAATCCATTGTGCAATATTAATTTTTTTAAATTTAAATATATTGCCTTTTTGTAATTTGTGTCATTTATTTCGTACAGCCCTCGAAAATGTAATGAAGACATTACGAAACGTCGGAAATAAATTGACCCTTTTATGAAGTCTTCGTGTCCGCCTCCCCATTGATATATATATATATATATATATATATATATATATATATATATATATATATATATATATATATATATATATATATATATATATATATATATATATATATATATATATATATATATATATATATATATATATATATATATATATATATATATATATATATATATTATATATTATATATTATATATATATGTATATTATATACATATTTATATGTATACATGTATATATATAAATATTTATGTATTTATATTTGTATATCTATAGATATATAATATATTGATGCATATATATAGATATTATATGCTAATGTATATCCATAATTATTTTTATTTATACTCGCGTGACTTTTTAATAATAATAAATATTAAGCCACAAATATCGCTTAATATCCAATTCATTATAATCCGTGAATAACTTACACCCAAGGGAAATTGTAACCGATAAGTGCTTAGTTACCGTCACGATTCGAACTGTCACCTGGTTTAGAAACAACGATAGACAGGAACTTTGACCGCTGAGCTATCAAAAAAAAAAAAGATTATATATACTGTAAATTATATATATATATATATATATATATATATATATATATATATATATATATATATATATATATATATATATATATATATATATATATATATATATATATATATATATATATATATATATATAAACGATGAGCCAAACCTATCAAAGCGCAAGACTGCAAGTATTCTACGCTTGCTGAGAATGCCTCTCGACACACACACATACATGTATGCATGTATACATACATGTGTATATATACATATGCATGTGTATATATATACATATATATATATATATATATATATATATATATATATATATATATATATATATATATATATATATATATATATATATATATATATATATGATAGACAGATACAGTTGTATATATACAAACTTATGTATAAGATGCAAAGATTTTTATTAATATGAATTCATATTCTTTGTTTCTGTTGGTTGGGAGGGTCCACACGAGTCCTCCTATTCCTTATGACACTATATCAACTTATGAGAAAGTGCCAGTGCTGGATTGAGCCAGCTTGACCGACCCAATATCATAACCCACTGCTCCAGTAGGACACTTACCACATTTACAGGACACCTTTGGGAAAGGCTTTAATTAAAACCAAAAACTATTTTTAAGCTTAGCCTGGTTTTTTAACATGTATTTTTTTTAAGAAACTGGTCATTTGAGCAAACCTCCGAACAGCAATATATAGAGACGAGGAACACGATCAGCTGGCTTATACTTAGGCACATAAAAATGTGCAAAATTAAACCAGAAACTGTTTCAGTTGCATGCTAATAGTGGCTAATTAAAGCCAAATTCAATTACGAAAACTAGTTTTTCGTTACTTCATTCTCTCCATGAAGATGCTAAAGCAACTTTTGCGGCAGTGAGGATCTGAAGAGGTCATTATCAGAAGCGCGTATTAATAAAAGTTATAATTGTGTTTTTCTTCAGTCGATGCAGTTTCCCGTAACGACTTCATTCAATAAAAGGATGAGAATAGAGACAGTTCCACTTTGTTCCATTACACCAACGCCTCCAAAGTTTAATTGGGTTTTGAAAACTAAAACTCTTGGCTTGGAGAATTAAATACTGTTTACCCGGAAGGCTAAGATCGGTTTTTATTTTCTCATGCTATCCTGATAATTTCAGGGTATCTAATATAATCTATTTTGAAAAGTAACTGCATTCAAATGTTATTTGTTTTTGTTTATAGCTTCGAATTTTTCATTCATACCTGCACATTCAACACACATACACACACACAGCCTACATACATACATATATACATACAAAAATATTTATATACATGTTTATATGTATATATATACATATATATACGATCAAGAATTCATGGACAGGCGTTATAATTGCATACATTTATTGGAGAGCCGACGTTTCACATCGCTTGATGCATTTTCAAGGCTGAAAAAGCGGCCAAAAACAATAAATACTTGTACATATAATGCGAAAGATATATACAAAATTTATTTCTCACCTTATTTATATCTTAGGCAGAACAAGAGAGAAAAAAAGAATAAAAAGATGAAGACAAATAACAGCAAAGGGCCACAGAACACCTACCCATATTGGTAGTGAAGGCTAGACTGGCGTAAAGGACAACAAATGAAAAAGATACACAGGGTAAAAAAAAAAAAAAAAAAAATATATATATATATATATATATATATATATATATATATATATATATATATATATATATATATATATATATAATATAATAATAATAATAATAATAATAATAATAATAATAATAATAAAAAAATAAGCAATAAACAGCTGTGTTTACGATGATTGGTTGTTGAGTGTTGGAATGGTCAGCTTGATCATTATGGATTCCAAAGTGGTTAGTTCCTCCCCACTTCGCACCTATCCCACAATTTTAAAGTCGTTGTCGTCTATATGAGTTTTACAAATTTAATTATGGTTCCTTATGTTAGATTGATCCGGGCTCGATAGCTTGCTTCCAGTTCTGTAGCTAACGCCCTGAAGAGAGTTAATTCAAACTTTTAGTAGTCTCCTGGTGCATCCAATATATGTGCCCAGACTGCATTTGGGACAGGTATACTTAAAGATCACATTAGATGCAAACAGAGGACCCACTCTGTCCTTAGAATGAAATAAGGATCCAATAGTCCGTGGGTACGTCGGGATAATAATAACATATATGAGAAATATAAAAATAACAAAAAAAACATAAAAATCTATTATAGAAATAAAACTTTTTTTGAAAAAAGTAACAGTAATAATAAAAACATTAATCTTAATGATAATAATATATAATATACATACATACATACATATATATATACTGTACGAGTATATATATACTGTATATATATGAATATATACTGTATGTGTATGTGTGTGTACGTATATGAAAATTGGTGCACCCCCCACGAAATTTTTCTGGATCCGTTAGTGCTGGATGCATCCTATCGAGCCCTGATCAGTCTAACATAAGGAATCATGCTAAAATTTGTAAAACTGATATAGACGCCAACGACTTCAAAATTGTGGGAAAGTTGCGAATTGGAGAGGAACTAACCGCTTTGGAATCCATAACGATCAAACTGACCATTCCAACACTCAACAACCTATCGTAGTCAACACAGCTGTTTATTGCTTTTTTTTTTTTTTTTTTTTACCCCGTGTGTCTTTTTCATTTATGTTGTCCTTTAGCGGGGTACACACTATCCAACATGCTTGTCCAACGTGTTTGTTCAAACATCGCCATAGATTGAAACGGATGTTTGATCAAACGTCAGTATACCTACCGACAACGTACATGCAACATGAGCTATAAGAAAGCCTGCATAGCTATACTTGTAGCTATAGCCACTGAAAAGCCTATTAAACAAAAGAGAGTATGGATGAAGGAGTGGTACAAGAAAAAAAGTAAACTATCTCATGACTGCCTGTTGAAGGAGGTGATAACATCACCCCAGGACTATAAGAATTTCACTTTTAATAACTTTTTTGAGTTCCCTCCTATAGCTGGTACGTAGAGTGTTAATTTTCTTGCTTACTGGGTCCGTTGCAGTTGGTATATGCTCCTTCAATTTTTCAACCAACTGTTTGTAGCAATTTGCTTTGAGGTTTCTATTTTTATAATCCTCAATTCTGATTTTCCATAATGCAGGAAAGGATTTTTAGTGTTCAATGAAATCTAGCCAGAATTCCTGGCCCTCAGGAGGTGATGTCATGGCTGTGGTCTTCCAACTGAGAATGTTAGATCAAACATCGCCACGAACTCATCAAACATGCTGGACAAACAGGCTGTTTGACCATCGAGTATCGAACTGCTTGTCAAACCTTCCTACTGACCGCACACTCTCAGATTGTTTTCAAATTGTTGGATCAAACACCTTGTTGGGCAAGCATGTTGGATAGTCCCTTACGCAAATCTAGCCTTCACCTCCAATATGGGTAGGTGTTCTCTGCCCCTTTGCTGTTATTTGTCTTTCCCTTTTTATTCTTTTTTGTTCTCTGTTCTGCCTAATATATAAATAAGGTGAGAAATAAATTTTGTATATACCTTTCGCATTATATATACAAATATTTATTGTTTTTAACCGCTTTCAGCCTTGAAAATGCATCAAGCGGTGTGAACCGTCGGCTCTTGAATAAATGTATGCAATTAGAACGCCTTTCCATGAACTCTTGATCGTGTATCATCCGAGCTACTGCTCCTGTCTTCTGATGTAGCACTGTATATATATATATATATATATATATATATATATATATATATATATATAGAGAGAGAGAGAGAGAGAGAGAGAGAGAGAGAGAGAGAGAGAGAGAGAGAGAGAGAGAGAGAGAGAGAGAGAGAGAGAGAGAGATGTATGTGTGTATATATATGCTTTAATTCACTATAACATGCAATGCATATATGCAGATGTACCAGAGGGAAGAATCAAACATTGGTATATACATACTGTTTTATTCTTCCCTTTGGTTCATATGCATACATACATAAATATATATATATATATATATATATATATATATATATATATATATATATATATATATATATATATGCATATATATATGCATATGTATATATATATATATATATATATATATATGTATATATATGTATGTATATGTATATATATATGTATATATAGATATATGAATATATATATTTATGTACATATATGCATATACATAGATACACACACACATACATATATATATATATATATATATATATATATATATATATATATATATATATATATATATATATATATATATATATATATATATATATATATATATATATATATATATATATATATATATATATATATATATATATATATATATATATATATATATATATATATATATATATATATATATATATATATATATATATATATATATATATGTGTGTGTGTGTGTGTGTGTGTATGTATGTATGTATGTATGTATGTATGTATATATATATATATACATAAATATATATATTCATATATTTATATATATATATATATATATATATATATATATATATATATATATATATATACATATATATATATATATATATATATATATATATATATATATATATGCATATATATATATATATATATATATATATATATATATATATATATATATATATATGCATATGATATAACAAAGGGAAGAATAAAACAGTGTGTATATACCAATGTTTGATTCTTCCCTCTGGTACATCTGCATATATGCATTGCATGTTATAGTGAATTAAAGCTTATATATACATACATCTCTCTCTCTCTCTCTCTCTCTCTCTCTCTCTCTCTCTCTATTTATATATATATATATATATATATATATATATATATATATATATATATATATATATATATATATATATATATATATATATATATATAAGAGAAATGGGAAAAAGTGAATGGCGGAAGTGTTCCGAAGCTTAACATCAATCTCATATGACGAGAAGTGGACTTTATTTGATTGTTTTTTTATTTATTCTCATTGTTCTATTTGTCACGTTCGTGTAATGGCACCGACCTTTTCGGTTTATTCCTTATAAATAATAATGATAGTAATACGTCCACTTTAAAGTGGAATTAAGTCAATTGGACCTGGACATTACTCGGTGATCACCAGGATAAGACCGACGCTGTCAGTTCAAAAGCCCCATGGAACATTCTTGGTGCAAGGAGTAGGGATCACGACCTGACCCCTAAAGTGTTTGCTGAAAACCAGAGTGGTAACTCGTTCTAAGAATAAGATAAAGCGAATACTATGGGTTAATACGAACTGCCCCATGGCTCTTGGAATAAGCAAAAGTAGAAAATGTATTGTTTTCAAGGGTCTCGTATCCATAGATTTCAGGAAATTGTAATTCGTTTTGTTTCTTAGCTATACCGTGCTGCATCATATGTCGTACAGACAATAGAACTAACACAAATTAATTCGAATATTAGGTGAATTTAATAATTATTTTATACTTTTTAGATTCGCAATTTTCTTCAAGTGAAAAAAATAACAGGAGACAAGAGAATATAACAAATATCTACAGATGAATAAGATGGATAACCAAACAGACAAGTGTGAATATATATACACCAACACCAAAATAATTAAAGTGAAGCAACAACGCCAGTCGATTAGAACGTAATTACAGCCTCTTTAGGGTGCATAACGTGCAAACAACTTTCAAAATTAAAACTAAAAAGAAAACAGAAGTAATTAGTCTAAGGTTTACCATAAAACTTCCCTCCGTCAGAGGGGTGTCATAATTACTGGAGATAGTGAAGTTTGGCGGACGAAGTTTCGTAGGTGAAGTTTCGAAGGGTCGTTTTTGGCAAATCAACATTGATTCAGTCAAGCATCTCTTAGAAACTTGATGACCAGAAGCCCTTTGCAAACATACTGGAAAACCTATAGGAAGTCCTACGTATCATTCTTATGAGGAACAGGATATTATAAAAAGAGAGAGACTCCAGTTTGTAAGGAAAGAACATGATTT
>NC_089752.1:73592819-73607819 GCF_040412425.1 Macrobrachium rosenbergii | reverse complement strand
TAAATAGATACCTGTTCTGAATTACTTTTGTTTTTGTCCATATCATTTTTAGTTTATGTTGTAGAGGGGGGGAGGCTCTAATTTTGAAACACCCTGTATATCTATTAGATGATATTTACCAAGTTATATATTTTTGGTGTTCATCCCTTAGTACAGGCTGCCTGACAGTGGTTCTCGAAGCTTCCAAGAGAGTAATGAGGAAAGAGCTTGTTTTCCACGTAAATGCTGGAGCAATGGCATGACTTGGCTGTTCACTCATTAATATCATAAAAGAATGCTGGCTACATTTAAGAAAGTAGATGAGCAAAATGAATTTACGTGATGTCATTAAGAAGCAATTACATTCGCTAGATATTTGTGTGATTACATGATATCAACTCTCTGTCTCTCATCTTGAAAAAATGGGTTGTTGACAATGAATGGGATTTTGTAGCAATTGCATCGATATTTATTTTCAGTCACTGTAGCGACAGTATCAACTGATGAATTGGAAATTCCACGGAGTTAATCATGTCAGAGATATTTCATGTTATCACAGTCACCAGCCCATTAGGTCTTAACGTCATCCCAGAGGTCTTCACAGTACCATAATGCTTAGTACCTGAGGTTTTATTTATGGTGTCTAAGTGCCCTGTTTCAATAATGTTTCTCAATAACCTATATCAGAATTCTTTCAGGGAATTTTAGTGACTAGTACGAAAGGTCTTTTATGGTGTCACAGTCCCTGATACTAGAGGTCTAAAAAAGATATGACACCCTATGATGTCACAGTGCTCAATAACAGAGGTTTTTTTCATTGTTTATCAGATATCTTTCATGGAGTAACAGTGACTGGTACTAGAGGTGTTCCACTGTGTAAGTCACCAGTACTAGATGTCTTTCACGACATCCTGATCTCTTGTTCCAGAGGTCTTTCATGTTGACGCAGTCCTCAGTGCCAGTGTTATTAACAGAGACATGGTGTCCAGTACCAGAGGCCTTTTATGGCATTACAGAGCCCAGATTCAGACGTTTTCCAGGGTGTCCAAGTATTAGAGGTGTTTTACAGTATCACAGTGCCCAGCACATTTCATGAAATTTTTATTAATTCAAATATCTGTCCTTGCATTAGTATCATCTCCAAACTCCTGTGTATCTGTTGGGAATTCAGTATTTCCAATAACTTTATTCATCCTTATTCTCACAAAAAAATTTTATTCTTTTCTGATAACGACATACAGGACAGCTGGCTGTTCAAGATAGAACTACTCTTCCTCCGCTGTTCGATTGAATTACACAAATTTGACGGAATTTTCAGCGTTGAATAGATGATATTCAAAGGAAAATAGCTGGCTGTAATCAGCCAATCAGAGGCAACCTTACGTCCAGTCATTCACTTAACGTTCTATGTAAATATTTGAACTCTAATGTAGCTAATTGTGTTCAGAAACAGTTGAACGGGACCGGTCAAGGTTATGGTATTCGATAACAGATTTGATCCTAATGCAAACCACCGTTGAGAAATTGAATAAGAAAACTACACTTTTATTATGAAGTTTGACAGAATTAACACAATATTTTCAGTCGTTGTAGCTACATTATTTATCGTTTCAATGGGAAATCAGAACTAGCTTCAAAAGGTTTAGGAGTTAGGGGAAAAATCGTTAACGAAGCTATAAATGCTTCGACAGTTCATCGTCTCTACCTTACAAACAACTCCTCCCTCTTCCCACCCCCACCCCCACCCCCACCCCCGTCCCTCCACCTCTATTTCCTACGTCAGCCTCAAGAGCCAACGCAAGTGTATGATGATATTACGTTATGTAATTTCCCTCTGATACAACGTCTTATATAATCATAAAAAATCACGTATAAAGCCATGAATAGCGTTGTAGTTTGTTTGTAATTTTTTTTTTTTTTTGTCAGGTCATTTTGTTTCTTTTGAAATAATCAAGTGAATAAATACTAATAGGTAAGGAAACGTCTCCACCCATAAGGCTTGCCTTTGAGACAGAGAATTCATTCATATTTTCAACAGTTTCTACTACGCTAACAAAAGCGGCATTGTCATTTAGCATGTCTAGTGAACGTAGGGGGTAAAAAGAATCATTTCCCCGACTGTTCTAGACACTGACGCCGTAATGGACCTCTGTTGCACGGAGTTATGTCACCTTGAAGGACCCCTGGTACCGGATCTTTGGTACCTGAATGACCTCTGGTAATGGTACTATTACACTGTGAAAAAATCTGATACTGGGCATTGGGATACTGTTAAAGACCTCTCGTACCATACATTGTGACATCGTGAAAGACCTCTGATACTGGGCAGTGACACCATGGCGTCTCTGTAGGGAGTTACACGAACAATACCGATAATGTCAAGGATGATTTCCACTTCACACACGGATGTGTTATGTCCAAGAACGTTGATTTAGTGATATTTATTTCTTATTTTAGAGAATTTCTCCAAGAGAGGCTGTATACTGCACATGATGTTATAGCCTATGAACTATTGTCTCAGAATTTCCTAAGTTTATAACACTGTGCGTGTGTATAGATGTGCATATTTTTTTCATACAGACAGACTATCAGTCGAAAGTTCCCTAAGAAACTAATGGCCTGTCTTAATGTCTTATGCATACTATAAGGATTCTAAATCACAGTAAATCATGTTCTTTCCTTACAAACTGGAGTCTCTCTCTTTTTATAATATCCTGTTCCTCATAAGAATGATACGTAGGACTTCCTATAGGTTTTCCAGTATGTTTGCAAAGGGCTTCTGGTCATCAAGTTTTTAAGAGATACTTGACTGAATCAATGTTGATTTGCCAAAAACGACCCTTCGAAACTTCACCTACGAAACTTCGTCCGCCAAACATGTGGAGGGTGCAAGGGGCAGGCAAGGGTAAGGACCTCTGTCCTCTGTGTTCTGAGCACTTCTCTCTCGTGATTGCCGTTGCATTGTCTATTAATAACCTCGGAGATTACACCTCGGCATCCAGGTAGATGGCAAAAAGGGTCAATTTTCATCATGTTCTCTATATAGACCACATGGCATCCAGTTAAACCTTGTGGAGGGTTTGCCATGGTAGGCGGCGTCAACTTTCTCTTTTTTTGGCTCCTCATCTGCCTGTTGTCTGATGCTGCTAAGAAGGTACAAAGGTCACCTGGAAACATGGCCTTAGGCAGTCATTTGAACAGAGAAAAGGGTTAAAGGACTTAAACATTTTGGGAAATGAAGGAGAGAGTTTGTGAAGGGGTGAGTGGAAACCCACAGTTCTAGTAATTAAAACAAATGAAATGAATTTAATTTCTTTCTCAGTTACGTTACGGATGTAAAAATGAGTGAGGTTGCTTGGAAAGAGGTGCCATCCATTGCACCTCCCCAACCAAGTTAGTATTCACACCCTGAATGGGGTGAGAATGGTTACCAGCAAGCAAACTCACTTAAAACTTTCCTTTACTTCTCTCTTATTTCCCTTTGGTGCCTTATAATTTAACTTAAACTTATGCGTTAGCAATTAATTTCAAGAGGTAAAACAACACTGTGACATTTATGTTAACGCAGAATCAACACTTGCTGCTAGAAGTGACATATCCTTATCATTAATTCCTATTATGTTAAGGCAGCATTAAGCAGAGTATTCTCAAAACACAATGATATAGTTAAAACAATGAATTAATACTAGGTTAATTCTAGATACTTCATGCACTCTTAATAATAATCAATTACGAATTTTGCACATATGCAGTTAGTCTGCCTTGAAGAGGCATTACAGTAAGGTAAATGTGGGCTTGGTTAGGTGTTTCCACGATACTTGTGCAACAGCTCAGTGCCATTCAGGCACTATAAACACAAGGTCACGAATTTGAGACTCAAAATTTATTACAGAGATTCACAAAGAGAACAGAGGACAGATTCAGAGTAATCAATGATGGTTAATGAAAGATGATGATTAAATATGACGAAATTACATTCCTTAGCCTATGGGAAATGGTTAGGTTCATTCTTTAGCCCAAGAGGCCATAAAGTTAGCGAGAGGGCGTGACTTTTCCAGCAGGATCATTTGCCAGCATCAAAATAACTAATGGCGATGTCATATCGTATTTTAAATGTATCTTGCTGTGGTAGGTATGAAAGGGAATTCATAGTACTTATACAGTTGGCATATCTGTCAATGGAATTCTGCATTGGCAGAGGGAATTAAAGTAAAATGGGGCCTTGGTAGGGCATAAAATAAATGTGAGTAATAATCAAAAGTAAGGAAGGGAAATGTTAAAGGGAAAGAATGAGGAATAGAATTATAAGGAAAATAAATAGGTGAAGGACCCTGACATCCTCTTCAGGATAGAGGTGCCAAAGTCCTCATAGGATAAAGGGGGTGGCACTGTGCCATTTTGGCATGGGTCTGAGAAGAGCTCGGGGGCTCTCTTTAAGCTACCTGGAATTATCCACACCTGTGGTATTTCCTCCATGGACTCTCTTACTTTGATGGTTTGTTTTGGTCAGGGAATTGGTGGAACTGAGCCCGGGGAGGGTATTTGAGTACCGCCTGTGTCGGCTTCTTTGACAGCTGACGCAGGGGCCTTCTGTATGAGCTCTACCACGATCCGTTGCAGTTCCTTGAGTTCATCGGCCATTTGAGACATGGCAGAATCCTTACTCACTGTTGTGTCTGTGGCGTACCGAGACAGAGAGGAAGCAATTGTAGGGGACGTGAGAGGCTCGCAGGTAAGAGTGACCAGCTAAGGCATGGGTTGTGAGTCTGCACCTTTGGGTGAGTTTCCATGTGGTTGGAAGGATCAGTTTCTCTTACTGGCATTGGTAGCAGAGCCAAGCAGGGAGAAGAGAGGGGGCCTGGACTGGGATCTCTGGAATGGAGATCGGGGGCATGCTCTGGCACTGGCACTAAGGCAGGGTCAGGCACTAATATTTGATTTGGAATTTGCTCGTTGTTCAGGATGGACAGAGCTTGGCACTGCTCAGTGTACTCAAGTTACACTGGCAGAGATTGTGAATCAAGTGTGGGATCTCCTGGAGGGGGATCTATTTGGGGCCCTGGCATTGGCACTTGGCCAGGCCCAGGCACCGGAATGGGATCTGGAGTCGATCTTGATGGAGGGTGCCAGTGCACATCACACTCAGGTGGCACTGGCAGTTGAACATAAGCAGGGGTTTGAGGTTCACTCATGCCTAATGAATGATTTGCGGGATTTGGACCCCTGGATTGCTGTAACTTAGATGGGGACTGGAAGCCCTGTCCCAGGAGGATGTCATAACCTCCAGGAATGTATCTGACTACTGCAAGGTCGCAGATTTCAGATCTATGAGGTCTCGTGATCCTCAGCTTGACAGTAGGAAGTATCATCTTAAAGTGATTGATACCTTCCATCGTGACGAGTTTACGTCTGTTAATGGTAGCTCCACGGGGAACTTTGTCTTCCCTTATGTGGGACATTTGTGCGCCAGAATCACCAATGCCTTGACCTGGCTGGTGGGGCACCTACCTCAGGGAGGTGCCACATAGATGGGACCCTGGGCTGGAGGACCTAAGGATGTTGGGTCGGTGACTGCCAAGGCAAGGGCGGGCATACTTGACTTATTATTATTTTGGCATTTTGCCCACTGGGCAGAGTACCCATAGACTTTGCAAGCAGGGTAATAAAGCCGGCTATAATCTTTACTTGGCACTGTCCCATTAGAGGGAACAAGCCCTTTACCCTTCGTCCACGACCCAGGTGTGGCTCGTTGGGGTGTCGTCCCGTTTGATGACATAGAGGGGTCTTCTGGCTGATTCTCAGCCTTCAAGTGGCACTGTTCAGTGGTGTGCCCTGTTCTCTTACAATACCCAAACATGGGTTTCTTACGGGGGTGCCCATTCTTGTGAGGTTGCTGGGAGTTGGTTCAGGCAGGCGAGGAGGGATATAATTTTTGTCCATGGAAACTAAGACGGGGATGATGCATATCCCATATGTCAGCCCAATGGCAGCACTCAACCACTGTCTTAGGCGCCTTATCGCATAGATGAGCGGCAAGGGCTGGTGGGGCATAAAATGAGAAGTCCTCTAGCTGGAAGAGTTCGAGGACATCCTCCACACTAGCGGCTTTGAGAGATTCTGGCCATCGTTTTAGAGCCTGGGTCTTTTTGAAGATCCACTCAGACCAGGTCTGGCCTGATTCTTTGGGCATACTTCTCTACCTTTCCCTCCAATGGTCGGGAGTTATTTCAAAAGCCTTTATAATGGCTTGGAGGTCAAGGGCAAGATTTCCTCGATCCTCAGAGGAGAAAGCATTGAATGCAATGGCACCCTTCCCTTCAAGGTGCTTTCCCAGGATCAGAGACACTTCTTCTGTAGAGGGCTGATAGGTCACCAGGACCTTTTCAATATGGTCGAGCTAGGCTTCAGGCTTGGCTTCAGAGTCGGCTTCATCTCATTTTCTTACGAGGGTGCCTACGCTGCTGAGGGTTGAGTGAGGAGAGGGGGCTGGTGTGTTGCACATGTTGTGAGCTGCCATTGCAAGCTGATGAGCTCATTCTTTCTCCCTCTTCTGCCTTTCTTTCTCCTTCTCCTGCCTTTCTGCCTCTTCTCGTCTCTCCCGGGCTATTCTTTCTGCCTCTCTTTCCGCCTTGGCATCATCTACTCTCATCTAATCCCTCAGGGCTTGTCCTGACAGTCCCATGCCCTTTCCAGCGGACATGTAGAACTTGAAGTCCTCATTTTGCTGGGCTCTGGATGTCGTAGACACCTTGAGATAATGCTTAGGCTATATGGGTGCGACCTGTTAGAAAATCAGTCTGAAAAGACTCAGGGCTGTTCAAGTGAACAGGTTCAACATGTCTGACGAGACTCAATATTGTTCAAAATGAACAGATTCAGAGTGTCTGAATAGACTCAAGTTTGTCTGAAAAGACTCAGTTGACTGAAAAGACTTAAATTTCAGGTAGTCTGAAAAGACTCAGTCGTTTGTAATGAGCGAAAATTAATATGTCTGAATAAGACAAATTTCAGGGTGTCTGTAAAGACTCAATTGTTCAAAATGAACGAAAATAAGTAAGTCTGAATAAGACTTAACTTCAGGGTGCCTGAAAAGACTCAACCGTTTGAAATGAAAGAAAATTAGTATGTCTGAATAAGACAAACTTCAGGGTGTCTGAAAAGACTCATTTGTTCCGAATGAAAGAAAATTAGTATGTCTGAACAAGACTTAACTTCAGGGTGTATGAAAAGACTCAGTTGTTCAAAATGAGCGTAAATCAGTATGTCTGAGTAAGAAAAATATCAGGGTGTCTGAAAAGACTCAACTGTTCGAAATTAACAAAAATTAGTATGTCTGAATAAGATTTAACTTCAGGGTGTCTGAAAAGACTCAATTGTTCGGAATGAACGAAAATTAGTATGTCTGAATAAGACAAACTTCAGGGTGTCTGAAAAGACTCAGTTGTTCAGAATGAATGAAAATTAATATGCCTGAATAAGACTCAACTTCAGGGTGTCTGAATGACTCAATTTGTTTGAAAAGACTCAGTTTCAGGGTGTCTGGAAGACTCAAGGGTTCGTAATGAACGAAAATTAATATGTCTAAATAAGACTCAAGTTTCAGGGTGTCTGAAAAGACTCAGGGCTTCTTAATGAACGAAAATTTAGCCCAAGCTAATGTAAGCCTTTATGTTTTTTTTATTTTGCGGAGGGACGCTGATGAGCTAAATAAAAAAAGGCTTAGGGGTTATACACTTATGGTGTGTAAAAGAAATTTTCCTTGTGCTGTCAAATAATTTTAAATGTGGCATAATGAAAACAGTACATCGATCCTATCAAATATGAAAATCTCCAACACACAAGGGTAAGATAAAATACTTAATCTTATCACATACACGGGGCAGTCCGGACTACCAAAAGATTATGCATGGGGAAGAAAAGAAATTGTTATTCTCCGTTATCAAAATAAATCTAAACTTGTATGTGACTAATAATAGTACTCTAATGTTTACTTCTGGTCTCGTGACATCTGCTGCCAATGAATGAGTCAGACGGATGACGGGGATGGGGGGTTTCTCTTGACCATGTGTATGGCTTCCCTGGGCAGCCCTTTTTCCCATGCTCGGAGGCTCCCACAGTAATGAATGAAAGAGGAAATTCTTGCTGATATATTAGTCAAGAAATTAATTTACAGGAATACTACGAGTTCGCGGAGGAATATCCTACTCAGTTAAAGAATTAAGAGTTTATTACTTTCAAAATTGCTGCAAGGTGCACAGATGTATGGATAAAAATTAGCGAGCGAGAGAAAGGGATTTATATATGAGCACTGTGTGTTTATAACAATGGGATTACCAATGGAACTCAAAAATCAAAGATGGCGGACGGTTGGGGATGGGCCCACATGGCCTGGAATTGAAGATTCCATGTCGGAATTACTATTCTCCTGTCTTGAGAGTGGATATTTAGATTCCTAAATACTTCCTAGCTTTTACTATCGATCAAGTGAGAGAAAGAGAAGATGAATCCAGCGATGCGAAAATAGCTGGAGTCAAAGCCTTGGTGGTCTCCTACAGCGTGCCTATCTGTGAATTCAGGACTTTCAAATTGTCCTTATCACGTGGACGATGGAATAGGGGTTCTATTCCTTTTTATTAACTCTTCGACTGAGTCGCTCCCTAGCTTCCTATTCTTAAAACATGCAGCTAAAATGCAATAACACAAAAAATCTTGTGGAATGGTTAATACTCTGTCTCTTCTCATGAACTAATTTGGCATGCACGTGGTCTACCAATTACCTAACACTGATTGCAACCACTTTTCGCATCTAGCATAAACCTAAACAAAATATTTTGACTAATACTTATGCTGTGGAACTGGCTCTTTTCATGTGCTTAAAAATGGAGTGTAAATTACCAAGGTCGTCTCTAATTATGTAGACCAGCTTAGCAATTGCTATTCCGCTGATAATTGCAAAGCAATTGCATACTCGGCAAGGTACGCCAGTTGCTACGAATGCCCCTAAGATACTTGATTCTGGGCAGCAACGGATGAACACAGGGAGTTCTTTACATTATCAAGAAATCTACTGTATTTATTACACATCTGACTCAATATTGGGGCAACTTCGTAGACAAACAAAGCAAGGGAAATGTTGTGGCTTAAGGGTTCTCTTAACTAATTATATTTACATAACAAACACAAATCAGAAGGAATGATGAATTACTGGGCAGGTAATAATAAGGGCCTGCTGAATGAATGAATACTACACAGGATAAATATTCTATGCTGATGATGTCTTCATAACAGGAAGCATCACAGAGGGGGTAGCAGGGGTGGCATACGGCCACTGCACATGGAATAGGGCCAAGTGGATCCACAGCCAAGGCCTATCTGCAATATATGCAAGATGATTATTTGCAAGAATAATAAGGCGCTCAAAGGGAACTGAGGGAATGCACAGGTGATGTCAAATAACTCAGTTCAACACTAAATGCATAATTACATTAACATTGGATGCTCCAATACAAATTACTGAGGGTGATCACACAATGGAAGAGGAACTAAAATCAGACAGAGAAATAACAGGAATTGTGACTGACAAAGAAACTTTAATCTGGTACATTACCTTCGTCAAAATAATTATGTCTTCGTTCAATAGGACGCTGGCGATGGAGGAGGGAATTAGGGGAAAAGCCACTACAAAAGTATACTGGTTCGCTCCTCGGGGTCGAACACGTGGAGGGTACAAGGGGCAAGCAAGGGTAAGGACCTCTGTCCTTGGCGTTCTGTGCGCTTCTCTCTTTCGATTGCCGTTGCATTGTCTATTAATAACCTCGGAGATTACACCTCGGCATCCAGGTAGATGGCGCAAAAGGTCAATCTTTGTCACATTTTCTATATAGACCACATGGCAACCAGTTAAACCTCGTGGAGGGTTTGCCATGGCAGGCGGCATCAGCTTTCTCTTTGTTTTTGGCTCTTCCTTTGTCTGTTGTCTGATCCCGCCAAAAAGGTACGAAGGTCACTTGGAAACAAGGCCTTAGGCAGTCATTTGAACAGAGAAAAGGGCTTAACCATTTTGGGGAATGAAGGAGAGAGTTTATGAAGGGGTGAGTGGAAACCTACAGTTCTAGTAATTAAAACAATTGAAATGAATTTAATTTGTTTCTCAGTCACGTTACGAATGTCAAAATGGGTGAGGTTGCTTGGAAAGAGGTTCCATCCGTTGCAATATACGGTATATATATATATATATATATATATATATATATATATATATATATATATATATATATATATATATATATATATATATATATATATATATATATATATATATATATATATATATATATATATATATATATATATATATATATATATATATATATATATATATATATATATATATATATATATATATATATATATATATATATATATATATATATATATATATATATATATATATATATATATATATATATATATATATATATATATATATATATATATATATATATATATTTATATATATATATATATATATATATATATATATATATATATATATATATATATATATATATATATATATATATATATATATATATATATATATATATATATATATATATATATATATATATATATATATATATATATATATATATATATATATATATATATATATGATAGCCTGATTCAAGCAATCGGCTTTTAAATCATCGTCTTTTTTGCAAACCCTTACGTGGAATACTTTGAAACAAAAGTTTTCTGTCTATCAAACTCCGTAATATGATCTTGCTTGAAGACGTGGATGATATCTTTACAGTCTGGACTTTGAAAAATCAACACTCTAGTGTCAACCATTGAATTTAAAGGTGAATTGGACAAAGATGGAAAACTGCCTTTCCCAGATGTTTTAAACGTAAAAACAGACAAAATACTCATTTAACAGATACAGGAAGACTACTTGTAAAGTTTTTTATATCTATTTCCTAAGCTATCAAAATCTTCCAGCCAAGATCATGACTGACTGCGACCTATTTCTTAGAGGGCTTAGGTTATATATTATCAGGGTTATCTGGAAAAGAATTTGATACAATTTGTCAGCATTTACCTGATTACTCTACCCAGCTTATAGAGAAGGCTGTCAATAAAGCGAATAAAATATACTACAGAGGTCCCTCTAGTACTGTGAAAACATCTGAAAAGCTACTGAAAAACCTCAAATCTAATAAGCCATTTACTTTCCACTATCTTAAATCCATCGGTAGTTCATTCATTAATGTATATTCATATGAAAAAATAAGCAGATGCCGGTGTTTCTAAAATCCCAAGCAGCAACTGCGTGAAACTTGCACTGCCGAGACAGGTAGCTCCATCTCACAAAGATTAATAAAGTATCAACGATCAGTAAGGCATTATTTAGAGAGCTAGGGGACATGCGTATGTAAGAGGGATATTGGCTACACTGTAAACTGGAGTGAGGTAGAGTTGTTTTTCAAATGTAACTACCCATTCAAAAGGAAGATTCTGAAATCCGCCGTCATCACTCAAAAGAAGGAAAAAATGGAAATCGGATTTCCCAGACGGTTTGGTATCGAGGCTCATTCCTTAAGCAAGTGTTCCTGCAATTATGCCCAAAGACTTGAGACGGGCAGGAGCTAAACAGGACTGAAAACAATGACTGACTGACCCCTTTCACCAAAGGGACCATTTCCAGTCCCACCAACATTGTTTCCTCACTTGTATATTCCATGTAAACATATTTGTCACTTACCAAATGTCCTTAATCACCAGTGATCAGGATTACAGGTTGTTAATTAGAACATATGGTTTGCATTGTAAATAGCATTTTTATGTGCCTTTTAAACTTCACAAACGCTTTGAGATTACAGTCAAAAAAGGCATTCATATGCACCCATGCGCGCGCACACACATACACACACACACACACACACACACACACACACACACACACACACATATATATATATATATATATATATATATATATATATATATATATATGTGTGTGTGTGTGTGTGTGTGTGTGTGTGTGTGTGTGTATATATATATAGACCTCATTTAAACTAGATGGTATCTAGCAAAGGTATTTATTCAGAAAAAGTTACAAGCTTTCCAGGACTAACTGTCCTCTTCGTCTGGTCGCCATAGAATGACCAGGCACATAGTCCAGCTGTATTTATATGTGTATGGGGAGGAGTTAAAGCCTTTGTTCCAATTTCGTGTGCTGGCTTTCTTAAATCCTTTAATTACCTTCCATCTCCTGTCCCCGTACTCGTGACCGGATGTGCATTATCCCTGTGGTCTCTTGTGCTTTTGCATGTCCTCTTAATTGTTGTTGTGTATATGATTTTTCTAGATAAGGTTCTCAAAACTGCTTCCAGTGTTCCCTGCCATTACATTATTTGCACATGTTATAAAGGCATTTTCTACAGTCAATCTAGTCATTTTACTTGTGTTTTTGTAATTATTTTCTTCCCTATCAATGTTCCTTTTCTTTCCCAAAATAATTAATAGGGAAGAAAATAGTTGCAGTCCTAGACAAAAACACAATTACATCACTCAAAAGGATGCTAGATAATTTGAAATTGATAGGCAGTTACAAAAAACACTATTAAGAACAAAATAATTAGGAATAAAAAGTCGGTAGGGAGGGAAGAGGTAAGAGGGGGGAAGTATACACTGTAGAGTGCCTGGATTGTGAAGAGCGATACTTTGGTGAAAGTGGCAAATCCTGCAAAGAAGGAGGAAAACAACACAAACCAAATATTAGGCACTACAATCAGCTGTCACCAGGTGCCAAGCACTGTTGGGAAAAAGACGACAGAATAGACTGGGAAAATATGAACTTCCTATTCAAAAACACAAATAAAACGGCCAGATTGACTGCAAATGGCCTTCATAACATGTGCAAATAATTTAATGGCAGGCAACACTGTAAACAGTTTTGAGAAACCTATCTGGAAAAATCATATACACAATAACAGATAAGAGGACATGCAAAACACGAGAGACCACGTGGATAACACACACCTGGGAAAAGCTGCAGGCGGGGAAAAGCCAAGGTTACGAGGGCAGGGCTACCCAGGAGATAGAGGGTAATTAAATGATTTAAGAAAGGCAGCACATGAAACTGGAGCGAGGGCTTTAACTCCCCTCCCATATGCATATAAATACAACTGGACCATGTGTCCGGTCATTCTATGGCTACAAGACGATGAGGACAGTTAGTCCTGGAAAGCTTGTAACTTTTCCTGAATAAATATCTCTGCTAGATACCACCCAGTTTAAATGAGGTCTTGTTATTAATTGTATTAATGCACAGAACAACTGTATAAGTTATAAAGGTTAATATATATATATATATATATATATATATATATATATATATATATATATATATATATATATATATATATATATATATATATATATATATGTATATATATATATATATATATATATATATATATATATATATATATATATATATATATATATATGTGTGTGTATATATATATATATATATATATATATATATATATATATATATATATATATATATATATATATATATATATATATATATATATATATATATATATATATATATATATATATATATATATATATATATATATATATATATATATATATATATATATA
Source organism: Macrobrachium rosenbergii (assembly GCF_040412425.1). Lineage (NCBI taxonomy): Eukaryota > Metazoa > Arthropoda > Malacostraca > Decapoda > Palaemonidae > Macrobrachium > Macrobrachium rosenbergii. Next base: position 73,594,160 of record NC_089752.1, on the reverse strand, counting down.
TATATATATATATATATATATATATATATTTATATATATGATAGCCTGATTCAAGCAATCGGCTTTTAAATCATCGTCTTTTTTGCAAACCCTTACGTGGAATACTTTGAAACAAAAGTTTTCTGTCTATCAAACTCCGTAATATGATCTTGCTTGAAGACGTGGATGATATCTTTACAGTCTGGACTTTGAATAATCAACACTCTAGTGTCAACCATTGAATTTAAAGGTGAATTGGACAAAGATGGAAAACTGCCTTTCCCAGATGTTTTAAACGTAAAAACAGACAAAATACTCATTTAACAGATACAGGAAGACTACTTGTAAAGTTTTCTATATCTATTTCCTAAGCTATCAAAATCTTCCAGCCAAGATCATGACTGACTGCGACCTATTTCTTAGAGGGCTTAGGTTATATATTATCAGGGTTATCTGGAAAAAGAATTTGATACAATTTGTCAGCATTTACCTGATTACTCTACCCAGCTTATAGAGAAGGCTGTCAATAAAGCGAATAAAATATACTACAGAGGTCCCTCTAGTACTGTGAGAACATCTGAAAAGCTACTGAAAAACCTCAAATCTAATAAGCCATTTACTTTCCACTATCTTAAATCCATCGGTAGTTCATTCATTAATGTATATTCATATGAAAAAATAAGCAGATGCCGGTGTTTCTAAAATCCCAAGCAGCAACTGCGTGAAACTTGCACTGCCGAGACAGGTAGCTCCATCTCACAAAGATTAATAAAGTATCAACGATCAGTAAGGCATGATTTAGAGAGCTAGGGGACATGCGTATGTAAGAGGGATATTGGCCACACTGTAAACTGGAGTGAGGTAGAGTTGTTTTTCAAATGTAACTACCCATTCAAAAGGAAGATTCTGAAATCCGCCGTCATCACTCAAAAGAAGGAAAAAATGGAAATCGGATTTCCCAGACGGTTTGGTATCGAGGCTCATTCCTTAAGCAAGTGTTCCTGCAATTATGCCCAAAGACTTGAGACGGGCAGGAGCTAAACAGGACTGAAAACAATGACTGACCCCTTTCACCAAAGGGACCATTTCCAGTCCCACCAACATTGTTTCCTCACTTGTATATTCCATGTAAACATATTTGTCACTTATCAACTGTCCTTAATCACCAGTGATCAGGATTACAGGTTGTTAATTAGAACATATGGTTTGCATTGTAAATAGCATTTTTATGTGCCTTTTAAACTTCACAAACGCTTTGAGATTACAGTCAAAAAGACATTCATATGCACCCATGCGCGCGCACATACACATACACACACACACACACACACACACACACACACACATATATATATATATATA
>NC_089752.1:73570319-73587819 GCF_040412425.1 Macrobrachium rosenbergii | reverse complement strand
CCTGTGCATGGTAGATTTAAGATTTTGTACTTGTCATATTCTGCCACATCTAATCTTGTGCACTTCGAAATAAGCACTATCTTTTCCTCATCACATTTATGCATTTATCCATGGTTGAGAAGCCAGCTAAATTGTTTTATTCACATATTGAATTGTGCACCCTCAGAAGCTAATGTTTCCTATTTGCCCAGAACAATGCAATTTTATAAACTTTGCTGCAAAACCAGCATAATCATTCATTCACACATTTAACTGCGTATAATCAGAAGCCACTGCTTCCTATTTGCCCAGAGCAATACAATTTTACAACATTTGCTGCGACACCAGCATAATCATTCATTTACGCATTTAATTGCGTATAATCGGAAGCTACTGCTTCCTATTTGCCCAGAGCAATACGATTTTATAACATTTGCTGCAAAACCAGCATAATCCTTCATTCACACATTTAATAGTGTATAATTAGAAGCTATGTGCTTCCCACTTATATAAAGGCCAATCTCATGTAATAAGTTTCTGCATAAGCCTTCCATTCTCTGCACTGGTGCCCAAGCACTTCTCATCAAACCAAACCCTCTCCTAAGGCTTACGCTAACCATTTCTTTTTATATTTTACTACATCGTGCATATCCAACAAACCATCAGTTCTACGGGACAAATTTATGTCATTCATTAGGAATACAACTTTGAATTCTACGGAACAAAATAAAAGCATTCACCACACACAAACCTTGAGTTCTCTGGAACAAAATAAAAGCATTCAGCACTCACAAACTTTGAGTTCTACGGAACAAAATAAAAGCGTTCAGCATGCACAAACTTTGCATTCTTCAGAACAAAATAATAGCATTCATCACACACAAACCCTGCATTCTTTGGAACCAAATGAAAGTCTTCATCACACACAGCCTTGCATTCTTCAGAACAAAATAATAGTGTTTATCACACAAAACCCAAGTTCTTCGGAACCAAATAAAAGCGTTGAACATGCACAACCTTGAGTTCTTTGGAACCAAATAACAGCATTCATCGTGCACAAACCCTTGAGCTCTTCAGAAAAAAATGACAGCATTCATCGCACACAAACCCTTGAGTTCTTCGGAACAAAATAAAAAGCACTTATCACACACACCCTTGACTTCTTCGGAACAAGATAACAGCATTCATTACACCCAAATCTTGAGTTCTTCAGAACAGAATAAAATCATGCATCACACAAACCCTTACTTCTATGGAACAAACCCTGAATCGCTCATCACAAGCAAGCCTGAGTTCTAAGGAACTACCCATGAAGCCAAGAGCCACATCCAAGCCAAGCTCTTTTCTTAACTGGAGCCCCAGGACTTCAGCACCATGCAGGCCAAGGATTTCAAACAGTTCTTGAGTATTGGAAAGGGGTTGGGACTGGTGGGAAAAGACCTACAAAGCTGGGTCCAAGAGAGGGTCAATGCCAGAAAGAAGGAGAGAGAGGAAAAGGAAGACCAGGAGAGGAAGGAGAGGGAAGCCAGGGAAGAAAGAGAAAGAAAGGAGAAGGAAGCCAGGGAAGAAAGAGAAAGAAAGGAAAAGGAAGCATGGAAGAAAGGGAAAGAAAGGAGAAGGAAGCCATGGAAGAAGGAGAGAGAGCAGAGAAGGAAGCCAGGAAGAATGGGAAAGTGCAGAGAAAGATAAGCAAAGGGCCCCTGAGCTAGAAAGTGCTGAACTCAATGCCCCCAACCCGTTGCACCCTCTCCCCAGACAAGCATCAGCAACATAAATACCCAGAACCTACCCTGAAATGAAGAAGAGCTTGAAGCCTAGCTCGACCACATCGTGAAAGTCCTCTCGACATGCACACCTTCTCCTGCCGAAGTGGCACTGATCTTAGGAAAGCCTCTTGGTGGAAAGGGCATTGCCGCTTTCCGTTCCCTCACCCAAGGCATGCAGGGAAACCTCGCAGGGGTCCATCAGACCATCACAAAGGCCAACAAGATTACCCCTGAGTGCTGGAGACAACGTTGGCGTGGTCAGCTGAAAGAGGTGGGCCAAACCTGGGCGTACCACAAAACCAGAGATCTTAAGCGGTGGCTAGACTTCTTAAACACAACCACCACAGAAGACATCCTCGAGCTTTTCCAAATTGAGGGCTTCCTCTACTATGCCCCACCCGCCCTCACCACCTACCTTTGTGCACAAGTCCCCAAGATGCTTACCGAGTGCTGTTGCTTGGTGGATGGCTGAGACACCTACCATCCCCACATCAGCTCTCTAGGTCATAAGATCTGCTCCCCTGCTCACACCTCCAGTCAACCTCCATCAAGAATGAGGACCCTTGAAAGACTCCTGTGTGCAGCTATTGTAAAAAGACAGGGCACTCTACTGAACAGTGCCATTTAAAGGCTGAGAATCAGCCAGAAGCTCCCTCTAAGTCCCCAAATAGGACCAAGCCAAAACAAGCCACATCTGGCTCTTGGATGAACAACAAAGGGCCTCTTCCCTCCACTGGGACAGTGCCAAGCAAAGATTGCAGCAAGTACACCCTCCATTGCCCTAGCAGTTATACACCCTGGCACGCAATCTCCCTCATAAGGGAAAATAAGGTCCCCTATGGGGCCACCATTGACAGACATCAGTTTATCACAACTGAGGATATCAATCAAATGAAGATGATTCTCCCCACTGTCAAACTGAGGATCACAAGACCTCATCGATCCAAAATCTTCACTCTTGCAGTAGCCACTTACCTTTCTGGAGGCTATGACCTCCTCCTGGGACAGGATTCCCGGTCCCCTTCTAATTTATGAGAATTCAGGGATCTTAACCCAACCAAAACTCAATCAAGCGCTAACAGTCCTCAAGAACCAACCTTAAACCCACTGCCAGTGCCACTTGCGTGCCCTGAGCAGTGCCAGGCTCTGACTGTCTCGACCATCCGGCCCATGACAAATCTGATTCCTGTGCCAGGCCTGCCCTTCCTGAGATCCCGATTTTGCCTTAAACCCGCTGCCAGTGCCACTTGCACGTCCTGAGTAGTGCCAAGCTCCATCCATCTCAAGCGATGAGCCTTTGCTGAATTCAGTCCTAGTGCCAGGCCCTGCCCCAGTGCCAATGCCAAGGTACACCCTGGATCTTCCTTCCAGAGATCCAAAACTTGACTCCAAATCTCTGCCAGTGCCACTTGAGTGTCCTGGACAGTGCCACGTTCCGCCCATCGCGGACATCAAAGAAATTCCAGAAGTCATTCCTGCGCCTGGACCTGCCTTAGTGCCAGTGCCAGAGCATGTCATAGATCCTCCTTTGAGAGGTCCCAGTCCAGATTGCCTCTCTTCCCCTGACTTGGCACCACTACCAGTGCCGGTACAAGAGCCAAGCCATAGTACACTTGGATCCCCTCCGGATTCCTCTGACCGCAGCGGAAGCTCACCCAACAATGCAGCCTCGCAACCCATGCCTGAGCTGGTCATTGTGACCTGCGAGCCTCTTACGCCCACCACGACCTCTTCCTCTCTTTCCCAGTCCTCAGCAGACCAGACTCAGAGTAAGGATTCTGCCATACCTCAACTGGTCAATGAACTCAAGGAACTGCGACAACCAGTAGCAGAGCTTGTAACGAATGCCCCTGCTTCAGCTGTCAAAGAAGCCAGAACAGGTGGCACTCTCATATCTTCCCTGGACTCGGTTCCACCGAGTCCCCCTACCAAGTCAAAACCATCGACCTAAAAGAGATCCACGGAAGAAAGTTTACTGGCATAGAAAACTCCAGGTAGCCCAAAGAGAGCCGTTGAGCTCACCTGGCACTCTTACCAATCTGGCACAGTGCCTCACCTTTATCTTACGAGGAAATTTGGCACTCCTATCCAGAGGAGGATGCGAGATTTCTTCCCCTGTGTGTTTTCCTTATGACTTTGTAATTTAATTTCTCCTTGTAATATTTCCTTTTCCACTTTGATAATTTTTTTCTCTTTTCCTTCAAACCACTTAATTTAATATTTTCTCAGAAACCTTGCCATTTCATGAATCCTTTTGTAAAGCCCTATAACAGCTCCTCTCTTTTACTTTGCCTCCCACTCTGCCAATGCAGACTGCAAATTGCCAGATCGTCCAGTAGTATAAGTCCTTTAACTTCCCTACAAAGGCGTGGTACATTGCAAAGTTTATATAACAGGGCCATTAGTCCCTTACCACAGGAGTGCCACATATAGCACAGTGCCATTACCAAGGATATTGGCAGATGCTCCAGCCAGAGAAGCCTTGCCCTCTGACTGCCTTTACCATGCCCACTGGCCCCTACCTGTGTCATTTGATGCCATGTGGGCTAAAGAACAAACCTAGCCATTTTCATGGGCTAAGGAGTATAATCCTGGCATATTGATCATAAATTTTCTTTAACAGTCATTACTTACTCTTGCATCTGTCATTTATTTTCCTTTGACTCGCAAAACCTGTGTAATTGCATGCATAATTGAACATCACATATGTAGATAAGTGCCACAAGGCACCCACAATGTTTAGTGCCATGTCTGGCAACAGTGCCGCCTTGCACAAGTATCGTGGCATCACCTAACATAAGCCCATGAGTACTTGATTGTAATGCCTCATCAAGGCAAACTAACTGCATGACTTTGACTTCACAAAGTTAACTTTATTGCTAAGTGCATGACTAATCTTAAAATTTACTTTAAAGTCAGTGTTCTAACCCTATTTTTTTTTTTTTTATTCTGATTCATGATATACTAAGTTGTCAATGCTTTTATTTTGAGTTTGATATAATGCTGCAGTAGAGTAACAACAAAATAAATTTAAAAATTGCCTTTCCAGCAACCCAAATATTCTTCAATAACGTACATTTTATAATGAAAAAAAAATTTGCACTTGATTGACTAGCACAATTATTAAGTTAAGAATTTAGTGAGATTAAGCAGGGGAAGTAAAGAGAGATAATAGCTTATTCAGTCAAGACATTCCCACCTAACTCAAGGGGTGGAATGTCAACTTGCATGGGGGGGTGTCACGAATATTAGTCACCTCTCCCTCTGATCTGGTGCACCATTGCACTCCCTCTGAGAGTGCAATGATGCACCAGATCAACTTAATTCACGTTTATTCACTTAAAACCAGGGTAGTTGTGTTAATAACCATGGTGACTAACAAAGACAGGGTGCTGGAAAACATTGCCCCTTCCTGGAAGAAATTCTCATTTCTCACCTCTTAAATAATCTTTTAATCCTCTTCCTTGATCTAGTGACTGCTCGAGCCTTCTTCCAGTTACCGCCTTTTGGAGGCCTAAGAGAAAGTCTCACATGGTTCCCATATGGCTCACACATGGCCCAGGTGATATAGATAATGCACTGTCAATCGAGCGACGATACCGCCACCTGGAATAAGAAAAGATGTAATCCTTACGAGGGCATAAAACGACAGACAACAACCCGCATGCTCTCAGAACTCAGGTAACCAGAGAAATGCCCAGCCCCAGACTCAAGACACTTGTCCCTTGTTACATCTGCTCCATCAGTACCCTGATTCTTCCCATGTGGCTGCTTTGAGCCTGAGTCTTTCTTTGTGGTGAAAGCCCCTAATTCATACCCTCCCTGCTGGCGCTAAAGTATCTGAAGCAAGGTTTTGAATCAGTCACAAATCTATTATTCTTCTACTGAATCTGCTTCCTTTCTAAAGTGCGATCTTTTCATATGACCTGATTTGCTTAGTGCAGTGAGTAAATATTCAACTTCATGTATATTCAAGTGCCTAGAATCAAGTTGCTTGATTCTAGGCACTGGAATATACGTGGGTTGCACATAATATGTGCAACCCACTCGATTCCCTAATTACACTACCTATGTCTGTGTAAGTAACCGAATGCATTCTCGTTTGCAGACGAAGTTGCTAGCTGTGGAATCATCTGTTTATTTGAATCCATACCTGCAGTCAGAATTGAGTTCCACATTCTTCCCCAGGTAAAAATCTAATAATATATATACACACACACACACACACACACACACACATATATATATATATATATATATATATATATATATATATATATATATATATATATATATATATATATATATATGAATGTAAATAAAGTATCATTTAATAATTATAGATGGTATGTGTATTCATGTTTATACAAATACATGTATATTTAGGTGTACTTTCATGTTATACATGTGTCTTATTTTCACTCATTATATTAATAATCGGTTATAAATAAGCTTTAAGTTGTGACATGACTGCATGTTTAAATTCAGTTGACCAAGAATCTTCTTCTTTCAACCTTATTAACCCCGCTGCATAGCAGGGTCAGCCGCTCAATTTAACTTTCTCCATCTATTCCTATTCCTTGCATCTTCCCCCAGCCCCACCTCACACATATCCCTCCTCAGCACATCCATCCAGCTGATCTACTGATGCCTGACATTCCTCTTCCCTATCACTGGCATGTTCTTAGCTCTCTTGATTGGTTCCACCTCTTCTCTTCTTATTACATGACCATAATATCTCAGACAATCTTCCCTAGCCTTCTCCCCTTACATTACATATACCACACATTTTTCTTATATCCTGATTCTCCCTCCTCTCCAGTAGTGATATTCCAGTAATCCAGCTCACCATCCTCATCTCAGTTCTTTCCAACAGTCCCTCCTCTTTCCTCTTAAGTGCCCAAGTTTCTGCCCCGTATAATGGTACGGGCCTGATAACTGTCTTATAAATCTTCATTTTGAGCCTTAATGGCATTTTCTTGTTTAAAACAGCTCCAGTTACCTCTCTCCATTTTTGCCATGCTTCTTTCACTCTCTGTCTCACTGCCTTCTCAGTACCTCCCTCCCCTGTTATTATTGATCCCAAATTATTCAACTCATTGTTATGTTTTAGCACTGTACCATCTTCCACTTGAATATTTGCTTCTTCGTGTCCTTCTTTACTACTAATCATTAGCTCTGTCTTTCCAATGTTCACTTTCAATCCTTTCTTTTCTAGGGCTCCCTTCCATGCTAAAAACCTTTCTTGCAGTTCTTCTTCTGTGTCTGCTATAATGACTAGATCATCAGCAAACGTCAGTTCCCACAGTTCTTCGTTGTCCTTTAATTCTGATGTCAAAGTGTCTATAACGACGAGGAAGAATGGACTCAGAGCTGATCCCTGGTGGAGGCCAACCCCCACAGGGAATGCTTCAGTCTCCCCATGTGTTGTCTGTACAGTGGTTCTTGCCCCCTCATACATCATCTTCACTAACCTTACAAACTTCTCTAGTACTCTTCTCTTTCTCAAACACCAATAAACTACTCTTGACCAAGAATACCAGATAATATAGAGCTAATATTCATTAGCGATAACATTAAAGTCTTTTGGACGACAACATGAAACTCAGTCAAAGGATTTTTTGTGGGAAATCCTATTGCGACAGCAAAAATTACTAAATAAAACGACAAAAGAGGGAAACAAAAACTATCCCTATCGCCAAGCAAAATACAACGTTATTTGAGCGGTAAAATGAAGAGAAACATTATGAATTCTTCCTCCAGCTTTAGAATCCTTATAACCGCACATCCCGGGGCTTAAATAACATGCAGGTTCCGACACTTGCCCCGGGGCCTATTCAAATAGAGATCCTATCGATAAAGAGTTTCTTTGAAGTTCTTTCGGGGGAGATATGACTTCCACTTGAATGCAACTGTGCAGCGCAGGACAAAGAATTACTCTCAGTTGCAAGCAAAGGAAAAGATGAAAAATGTTCAGGAAAAGTAAACGGATATAGCTGCAAGAACATCTTTTCCATCTAGTGTTTATAGATAACGTCAGTGTCACCTTTGCGTTTTACCTACTGCGTGGGATGCATAAAAGAAAATTCTCTCTCTCTCTCTCTCTCTCTCTCTCTCTCTCTCTCTCTCTCTCTCTCTCTCTAGTCACGACTGAAATGTATGGCTATTAGTCAGGTTCTAGATATCTTAGTTTGAGCTTAAATTAGATAAATGTTCAGTTGTCTATAAGGTGGGGGAAAATACGCAGAAGAGAATAGAAAACTTTGTGTTTAGGACTTTTGAAAGTTTTCCAAGTAGGCCGACCTCGGGGTAGGTTTTATTTCATATGAGTTGTATGTTGATGAGTTTTATGTTGAGCTTTGCTGTGTCCCATTCAACGCTGGCAGTCGTATTTAATGTGGTAGTTTATCTTTGATTATCTAAAACACCTGCCCAAGAATAACGATCAAGAAATGTAAAATTAGTCGAAGAAACAACATGAGTGGATCTTTCCTAGATAGTGACCCCAAAGGTTTTAACCCGGTATGTATCCACCTTTGTGGCGTGTTTAGTACAAGCCCGTTGGGGAATACCGTAAAAAAATGAACAAAAGACTAAATATCATAAAGATAGTGACCCCCAAGAAATATTAGTCCTAGATAACGACAGGTTTAGCATAGATTCATCATCAATCCAAAGAGAAATTCATTTATGGAAAGCATTCCTAGTAAAACGTCTCATTTTCTGCATTTTGTCACAAACAGTAACCATACTAAGAAAACGGAAGAGATACAGAGTGTCATCCGGGTTAGAAGAAAGGGATCTCCACATTCCTTCTTGCCACAACTCTCCAACCCCAATGAGTCAAGTAGTCTTTCTTCTTCACAGTCACAGGTATTTTGTCCTCCCGCTTTTGTTTCGGTTACAGCTCAACCGACCAACCTCATCTCGTTACACATGTCTGGGTTTTATTAATTCTTTTGTTACCTGTAACATCTGAAAGCGGATTAAAAACTCTAACACTCATTACGTAATTATTCCTGCGTTTATCCACCACAATATCATAAGGATTTTGATCACTTTTACAGAAGGCAGACTGATGGAAATGATGTTTCCTAACTTCTGGCGTCCGTCAGCAACAGTAAGGAAAGGATCTGCCACGAAGATAACATCAGTTCCTACTTCCTACTTTCCACGTGGTCAAATAGTTACCAATCTGGCTTCACCAGAGACAGTTCGAAAATTGACTGGCGATGCAAAATCGATTTATGGCCCTTTCACGAAACAGCCATTGTGCCTATTTCCATTAACATGGGAATTTGTAACTGCTATTTAGCTCAGTGCTGTGGATTGGAATCAAGATCAACAAGTAAAAAATGCGACCTAATTTCTTCGGCGCAATCGAGTTTTCTGTACATTGTATAATCAAGGCCACCGACAATAGATCTGTCTTACGGTGGTCTCTTTATAATGCTGTATGAGCCGCGGCCCATGAAACTTTAACCACGTGCCGGTGGTGGCTTGTCCTATATCGTAACAAGATGCACGATTATGGCTAAATTTAACCTAAAATAAAATATAAAAAAACTACTGAAGCTAGGCGTCTACAATTTGGTCTGTTTGATGACTGGAGGGTGGATGATCAACATACCAATTTGCAGCCCTTGAGCCTCAGTAGTTTTTAAGAACTGAGGGCGGACGGAGAGACAAAGACGGCACAATAGTTTTCTTTTATGGTAAACTGAAAATGCATGGGACCAGCAACAGCTTCTTGAAAGACTTGCTAAGAAAAAGTATCATATATATATATATATATATATATATATATATATATATATATATATATATATATATATATATATATATATATATATATATATATATATATATATATATATATATATATATATATATATATATATATATATATATATATATACATGTGTGTGTTTTAGTATATATATATATATATATATATATATATATATATATATATATATATATATATATATATATATATATATATATATATATATATATATATATATATATATATATATATATATATATATAATACATTTATATATAAACTATGATGCATCATAGAGACGAAGAGCAAACTGACAAACTAGTATATAGCACCATGAAGAACTCCAGTTGCCAAATTTATCTTACTTAACGGTAAACCTCTTTGATAAAATAATCTCTAATAATCTAGGAAGAAGGTCTATTTTCTTTATATTTTTCTTGCATCCTTTTGTTAATATATATATATATATACTATATATATATATATATATATATATATATATATATATATAGTATATATATATATATATATATATATATTGTAATATTTTGCTTAATTCTTATTCGTGGCCTTTTTAAAGTAAATTACTTTCAGTTAATTTCAATTTGATTTTCTTTTTTGTGCCACAAGAAAAGCTGGTTAATGTTCTTCTCGCTCCCACCGAAGGTTGTTATTATTTAAGTGGTGCCTCACCCATGAAATTTTTTTTTTCCTCTCTTTCCATGTAATTATTTGGCTGAATGCTTATTTGGTGATTCCTCGTTCGTTGCCTCATGTTTGGTGGGGACTGTTGGCTGAGGATAAAGGCAGTTTATATTCGGCTCCTTAGCTTGGATGTTTTTGGAGACTTTATTCGTGCAGGATTCGACATTTGAATTTTCCTACAGTTTTGAAGGATTTTCTTCTGTACTACGGAGGATGTTACTGGTTCTCCTCTGTCTGGAGACTTTGTTGCAGCTGCTTACTGAGGGGCATCTCCTTTGCTGCGGTTGGACGCTCTTCCCGTGCGTTCTGGAGGGCACTGCCTGTGTTCCCCTGTATCTACTATTCACTTTGCATCCTTGGGCTCAACTGTTGCCCTTGGAAGGAAAGCCTGTCTTTCCCCTCGCCCTGTGTGCCTTCATCCTGCCAACCTCCGGAGTCGTGAAAATGCCTGATTCTATTTTGATAGCCGGTAAGGATATAAACTGTGTGCACTTTATACAGACGTTGCTGACGCTTGTCAGTGTGCTGTATCCTCCGGCTGCAGACTCCTTGTGTCTCCAGGACCAATTTTGAACAGCCATGTGTGCGGTGCTGCCACTTCTGTAATTCTTTTTCAACGTGCTGCTACCCTGGGAGTGGTTAACTGATATTCGATATCGTCAACTGTTTTTGAGTGTCTTATTATGTATGTAATTATTAACCCTTTCATATCTGTATAGTTGTCACATCACTGAGGGCACATGAGCCCCGATGTGTCTGGGAGCGCTCGACAGTGCGAAAAAATAATTATTTCGAAAATTCAGCAAAAATATAAATTTTATGTCAACAACGTTCATTTTGCTGTCCTTTTTTTCTAAATGTTTATATTTTATGGTGGAATAGTCAGAATAAGAGTCCCAGCCCTCTAAATACAAAAAAATGTGAGTTATTTCACGAAAAAAAAAATCTTTACTTATTTTCATATTTTCGTTCGTAACCCAAAAACTATGAATGTCAGGCGAATGAATTATTTTTTATGAGAAAGCCAACAAAATTCTCTAAATATCGACATATAAAATAATGAAAAACGAATAAGTCCAACTGGTGAAAAAATTGATAGAAAAAAGGGGAAGAAACAGAGCGCTCTGCCCGGCGTATGGTGAGAATTATCGCTAGAAAAAAGATTTTTTTGAAGAGCCCTATCTCGGTTATTTTTCATAGAAATTACTTTGTAAATATACGAAAATGTAGAGGAAAAGTTACCGAATAATGTGAGAGTCAAAAAAAATGGCTTTGGTAACGGCAACAGTTTCATTTTGACGTTATAAATTGATTGAAACGAAAAAAAATGTTACCGCTGTCAACATTATCGTTCGTAGCTCAAAAGCTATAACAGTTAGGCGAATGGATTATTTTTTATGAGAAAGCCAACAACATTCTCTAAATATTGATATATAAAACAATGAAAAACGAATAAGTCCAGTTGGTGAAAAAATTTATAGAAAAGAGGGTAAGAAACAGAGCGATTTGCCCGGCGTATGGTGAGAATTTTCGCTAGAAAAAAGTTTTTTTTGAAGAGCCCTATCTCGGTTATTTTTCATAGAAATTACTTTGTAAATATACGAAAATGTAGAAGAAAAGTTGTAAAATAAAGTGAGAGTCAAGAAAAATGGCTTTGGTAACGGCAACAGTTTCATTTTGACGTTATAAATTGATTGGAACGAAAAAAATGTTACCGTTGTCAACATTATCGTTCGTAGCTCAAAGGCTATAACAGATAGGCGAATGGATTATTTTTTATGAGAAAGCCAACAAAATTCTCTAAATATTGATATATAAAACAATGAAAAACGAATAAGTCCAGTTGGTGAAAAAATTTATAGAAAAGAGAATAAGAAACAGAGCGATTTGCCCGGCGTATGGTGAGAATTATCGCTAGAAAAAGTTTTTTTGAAGAGCCCTATCTCGGTTATTTTTCATAGAAATTACTTTGTAAATATACGAAAATGTAGAGGAAAAGTTGTAGAATAGAGTGAGAGTCAAGAAAATGGCTTTGGTAACGGAAACAGTTTCATTTTGACGTTATAAATTGATTGAAACGAAAAAATGTTACCGTTGTCAACATTATCGTTCGTAGCTCAAAGGCTATAACAGTTAGGCGAATGGATTATTTTTATGAGAAAGCCAACAAAATTCTCTAAATATTGATATATAAAACAATGAAAAACGAATAAGTCCAGTTGGTGAAAAAATTTATAGAAAAGAGGGTAAGAAACAGAGCGATTTGCCCGGCGTATGGTGAGAATTATCGCTAGAAAAAGTTTTTTTGAAGAGCCCTATCTCGGTTATTTTTCATAGAAATTACTTTGTAAATATACGAAAATGTAGAGGAAAAGTTGTAGAATAAAGTGAGAGTCAAGAAAAATGGCTTTGGTAACGGCAACAGTTTCATTTTGACGTTATAAATTGATTGAAACGAAAAAAAATGTTACCGTTGTCAACATTATCGTTCGTAGCTCAAAAGCTATAACAGTTAGGCGAATGGATTATTTTTTATGAGAAAGCCAACAACATTCTCTAAATATTGATATATAAAACAATGAAAAACGAATAAGTCCAGTTGGTGAAAAAATTTATAGAAAAGAGGATAAGAAACAGAGCGATTTGCCCGACGTATGGTGAGAATTATCGCTAGAAAAAAGTTTTTTTTGAAGAGCCCTATCTCGCTTATTTTTCATAGAAATTACTTTGTAAATATACGAAAATGTAGAGGAAAAGTTGTAGAATAAAGTGAGAGTCAAGAAAAATGGCTTTGGTAACGGCAACAGTTTCATTTTGACGTTATAAATTGATTGAAACGGAAAAAAATGTTACCGTTGTCAACATTATCGTTCGTAGCTCAAAAGCTATAACTGTTAGGCGAATGAATAATTGTTTATGAGAAAGCCAATAAAATTCCCTAAATATTGACATATAAAAAATGGAAAACGAATAAGTCCAGTTGGTGAAAAAAATTGATAGAAAAGAGGGTGAGAAACAGAGCGATTTGCCCGGCCTATGATGAGAATTATCGCTAGAAAATTTTTTTTTTTTGAAGAGCCCTATCTCGGTTATTTTTCATAGAAATTACTTTGTAAATATACGAAAAAGTAGAGGAAAAGTTGAAGAATAAAGGGAAAGTCAAGAAAAATGGCTTTGGTAACGGCAACAGTTTCATTTTGACGTTATAAATTGATCGAAACGAAAAAAAAGTTACCGTTGTCAACATTATTGTTCGTAGCTCAAAAACTATAACAGTTAGGCGAATGAATTATTTTTTATGAGAAAGCCAAGAAAATTCTCTAAATATCGACATATAAAAAAAATGAAAAACGAATAAGTCCAGTTGGTGAAAAATTTATAGAAAAGTAGGTAAGAAACAGAGCGCGCCGCCAGGAATACGGTGAGAATTATCGCTAGACATTTTTTTTGAAGAGCCCTACCTCGGATTTTTTCATAGAAATTACTTTGTAAATATACAAAAATGTAGAGGAAAGGTTGAGGAATAAAGTGAGAGTCAAGAAAAATGGCTTTGGTAACAGCAACAGTTTCATTTTGACGTTATAAGCTGTTCGAAACAAAAAAAAAAATGTTACCGTTGTCAACATTATCGTTCGTAGCTCAAAAGCTATAACAGTTGGGTGAATGAATTATTTTTTATGAGAAAGCCAACAAAATTCTCTAAATATCGATATATATGATAATGAAAAATGAGATTCAGAGCCCTGCCTAAAATCCAGACATCTCTTATGTGATGCACTAACAAATTTCCGCTAGTTTTACCGTAAAAACTTTGCGAAAGCATGTTGGAAACTGTTCTCGATTGACGTCGCTGTATGTAAACAGCCACACGTGTTTACCCAGCCTCGTACGCATGGTCTCTGACAGAAGTGTGGCCTGCCAGGCCTGCGTGGGTGCGATCAGCTGATGTCATTGTGAGAATTTTACTTCGCCATGGATTTGCGCATGCACAGCAGAGGAACTAAAAATTTATAGAAAATAGAGGATACCAAACAGAGTGTTTCAATAATGTAATCCTACATTTTATAAAAAAATGTAAGATACGAGAGAGAAACGTGGGTAGGATCAGCTGATTTCATTGTGGGAAATTTACTATGCCAGGGAATTGCGCATGCGCAGTATAGGCACTGCTTGCCTGGCGTATCGATGCCTGAGTTACACGGTCCAAGGTATGCTTTAGCCTATGGAAACCACCAACTGTCCGAAAATAAAAAAAATTTACCCCTACCACACGTACGAAAAATGTCGGTAAATTTTACGTACAATTACGTCAGTCAGACAAGAAGGGGGGTAGGGGGTTATTGCGTAATATGACGTCAATTGGGCAGGAAAGGGTTAAGGTTTATTTGTATAATTTAGGATTAAGGCTCTTCCCCCTTTCATTCTCTCCTACTAAAGTTTTCAGGGCTTTCATAGGAGTAGGTTGTTTTCCTTCCTCCTCCTAATTACTGCCTCTCGTTCTATCGTGTGAAAAGTTTAGTTTAGATGAAGGTTTTTTCTTGTACACCCTTATTCAGCTCTTTTTGATGGATTTAATTAAGCTATGACAATTTTTTTTGTAATAAATAAGTAAGATTGTTTAGCATTTTTTCATTATCCTCTTTGAGCGTTTTTCTGTTTTGCTCTGTTGGTGATCTTGCCCTATGGCTTTAAATAATCCTTTGTGGCACTGATCATTAGGATGAAAAAGAGCCTGCTCTTGCCACTTCTTAAATATTAAACTTTTGTGAACATAAGTTCATTACAATATATATATATATATATATATATATATATATATATATATATATATATATATATATATATATATATATATATATATATATATATATATATATATATATATATATATATATATATATATATATATATATATATATATATATATATATATATATATATATATATATATATATATATATATATATATATATATATATATATATATATATATATATATATATATATATATATATATATATATATATATATATATATATATATATATATATATATATATATATATACACACAACACACACACACACACACACACACACACACACATATATATATATATATATATATATATATATATATATATATATATATATATATGTGTGTGTGTGTGTGTGTGTGTGTGTGTGTGTGTGTGTGTGTGTGTGTGTATATATTGTAATGAACTTATATATATGTAATAGATAGATAGATATACATGTATATATATGTATGTATGTATAAATAAAGGCAAGTGCCACGAAGGAAAAGTAAAGCAAAAGAGTGGTTGCTAGGCCTTTCGACACATGGTCCTTTACTAGCAGACTGATGAAACATATAAAAGTAACATTCCAAGAAAGCTCACATATTTGGCAGATGACGTACTGAAGAATTATGGTAGGACCAAAACTTCATGGCAGGGCGGAGCTAAGGGGAGCGCACGCTTCGATTTTTGATTAATATTTTTTAAATTTTAAAAAAATGGTTAAATGGCTCTAAGACATTAGCAACACCTTCGTTATCACGTGACTAAAGCATTATTTCGAAATATTAAAATTGATGGGGTTTTGCGCCTCCGTCCCCCACACGGTGAGGTAGGGCTGACATTTGTCTCCTAATGACTATTGTAATTTTTTCCTTTATTCACCTAATTTATTAATTATTTTGATTTTTATATCACCTTATCTCCTACGTCTGGCAGCGTCTGGCAACAACAATGGCTTTTGCTTGGTCTAAGAGAGGGTGCCGAGACAAAGCAGAGTCAGTTGCCCCCAAATGCTGAAAGCCGGTGGTGGCAAACCTTTTACTCTGAGCAATTTTTTTTGCTATTTGCGGTGTTTTTTGCCGTTTTTTTTACATTCAATAACTCTAAATACAATCTACAGGTATATACTTTCACCTTCACAAATACGCTCACAGTTGAAAAGGGAGTATATGATGACAAGTTCATTATATCTAGATCTCAGTTAAATAAAATAGTGACGGATATTAGATGCAAGGTAGGAAATTGCAGGGGTAAAGTTCAGGTCGATGTCTCTGCCAATAGATGGGATACTGATATTTTAATGAAGTGCCAATCGTTTAGGTTTACGGTTAGTGCCCCAGCAAAGCGAATTAGCAATGGAAAATCTCAGCACCATCAGTTGAGTGAGATAAATATTGAGTAAATTGAACACAACTTCGGCTATGAGAAATTCAACTTACTAACACATCTGTTTGGCACAAGTGAAAGTATAGAAGAAGTTCTTCATTCAAGAGACAAAAAGACTTGAAAATCAAACTCCAAAGACCAAAAAGACCAAACAAGTGAAAAAAATGACTGAAAATGAGTCAAGAATATCAGCCCGGTAGCTACTAAACTTTTAGTTTCTTAGTTTCAAACCAGGCAACAATGAGTCAACTGGTACTTGATGATACCCTCGCCTCGAGCGAATAATACCCCTTTTTATAAAGGGGGAAGTAACCTGGAGCCAAAAATTAACCAAAATAATGCTCTAAGATAAGTTTTTTTCCACGAGTGCCAAAAATAAAAAAAAAACACTTGTTGACCTTTACGGTCATTTTTCTCAGTTTTCACTTTTTTACACTTCAAACGCTAACTACTTTTTTTATTTTTAGGCCAGTTTTAAAGTTAAATATACCATTGGAAAGACAAAAGAAAGACGAATATTTCTTGGGGGCTAGATTTTTTCTTAGGTTGACGAGGAATCCGTGATAATCAAATTATACAAATTTTGGGGGAAAATCCCCCCCCCTCACCCCATCCCAAAAAAAAGGAAAAATAGAAAAACTTTTCCCATGATTTTTTTCCTACTATGATATACTTTCTGTGTATGAAGCTGCATTGTAATAGCTCTAAAAATGAAGGAGGAGAAAATTTTTTTATTATTTCATTTTTTTATTTTTTTTATAAAATCCAAAATAATCATCCGATCACTCTCAATTTTTTTTGGAACATCACCTTATATATATCTATAACATATGCAAATTTCATAAAAATCGGAGCATTATTTTTATATAAGTGTGCACTCCACAGTTCATTACAATATATATATATATATATATATATATATATATATATATATATATATATATATATATATATATATATATATATATATATATATATATATATATATATATATATATATATATATATATATATATATATATATATATATATATATACATATATATATATATATATATATATATATATATATATA
>NC_089752.1:73562819-73565319 GCF_040412425.1 Macrobrachium rosenbergii | reverse complement strand
GTGGTGGCCTGCACAGAAATGGACATAAGCTAAGTTGTTGGTATGTTTCGTATAAATACAGAATTTGCATTGAAATGGGTCCCTATGTATTAAAACATCTAAGAAAGGGAGGCAATTGTCTTTTTCTCATTCTAAAATAAATTTAATGGATGGTACCTGGTTGTTCAAATTAGGGAGAAATATTTACATCAATACCAGCAGGCAAAACAGCTAAAATATCTTCAAGATATCTATACCACTTTAAAGGAGTATAAATGATATTAGGTAAATATCGTTTTTCAAAAAATTCCATATACAAGTTTGAGAGGAGTGGGGATAAAGGGTTGCCCATTGCCATACCAAATATTTGTTGGTATTATTCACCATTGAATATAAACTTACAATCACAAGTGGACAACCTAGTGAGTGAAATAATATGACTTACAGGCAGAGGTAATTCATGATGGATTATTTCATTACTAAGATACTCTAAAATAGAATCCATAGGGATTTTAGTAAAAGAGAAGAAACATGAAAACTAACGAATCTATTTACACATTCATCACCTTTCATATCTTCGTGAATTAGTTATGCATATGGGTATGTAGGTATTTATTTGTGTATATACCATCTCTCTCTCTCTCTCTCTCTCTCTCTCTCTCTCTATATATATATATATATATATATATATATATATATATATATATATATATATATATATATATATATATATATATATATATATATATATATATATATATATATATATACATATTTGTTATAATAAAATCAAAAAGGCCCAAACGCACTGGAATATTTTAAAAAATAAGCTTCCGCCATGGTCTTCTCAATGAGTTAACCAAGAGACAAAAGCAAAGGAACAGCGAAGGAAAACAGCAGCTTCTGAGAATCTCAAATTCGAGCAGCAGTAAATTATGGCGTCTTGGTCTGCTTCCTCCAGAAAATATTTATTGGGGAGAGCTGGTGCAATTAAAAAATGGCTTCGGATCTCAAAACCAATTTTGGGACTTACGTCTTTTTGTTCTTAATAAGATCTTTGAATCTTTTCCAATACAGCATATCAGATATTCTATTTTCGGTGTGGGTTGGTAGTTACTGCAGTTTCGTAGACCATTGTTCTTTGTTCTCTCGGTGACAATTTATTTTCAGAACCTTTCACCAAGAAAGCTGTCAAACCAGTTTAAAATGCCATATCTGTGAATAAGTGTGCCCTCAAAATGAGTATGAAAATGTTTATGAAGTAAAATCTGATTCGTTCTCAAGTTATTGATTTCTTTAAATTTTTCATGAAATACTGAACCCTTCTTTATTTTTAAGTAAGAGAAGGAAGTCTTATATTAATATCTTAGCTGAAAACCAGTTGTTTTCTTTTAAGACTTTGAGCCATTGAAGCTAGTGACTGTCCTTTAACTAATGAAAATACTATTAAGTTTGTTCGACTTATATCGAACCGCAACCCGAAGAGGATTTTGATCTAAAGTCTTTCAACTGGAACAGAAAGGAATTGCTACCCCTGGCCACTCTAACTAAAAGAAGCAGAAGTGTCAGGAACGGGAGACAATCGGTCACAGGTGAGTTTGAGAGCCAACCGAACGAGAATTAAGACTAGTGGGATGAAAGAATTTTAATTCATTCGTAAGTTGTCCCGTTTATTTATTTATTTATCTATCTATTTTTGAGACATGGGAGAATTGTCCTACCTCGGAAGGAATCCACCGGTAAAACTGAAATTCACCTAAACCCGAATATTTTAGGTATACAAGGACTTTAGTTGTGAAATCCCACTCCCTCAGTCACTTGAATTTTTACGATCTAATGTTACATGGTTCTACCCACGGAGTTAACGGGATTGGGTTGTCATCTCCATGTCCATTTATGAAGTCTCTGTTTCGAAGAATGCTTTAGATATGGAAAAATATGACGAAAATCAAAATCTACATGGAAAACTTTACTGTAGTCCCAAAATTCCAGGATGATTATTACCTAAAGAAGGAGAAATCCCTGCCGGAGGGATCGTTCTCTCGAGTCGTTTATGAGGCGACGTGTCCTGAATGTCGTGCCAGGGACATCAGCGGCTGCTGTTACGACCTTTGCCCTCGCCACACGTTTCTGAGATCACGTGGAGCTTCAGGACTAAGTTGACGTCGATGAAACCTTCCAAATCCACCTTTCATGGTCGCTTCTTCCCACGCGGTATGAGATTCAGCAACCCTGATTTAAAGAATATCATTTTCATGACTTATCCGTATGCGTACACATTCTCATGGAAGAAGTAAAGTTCTATTCGGCAAAACAAGGTTCTATGAAGATGGAATACCCACACGTAGGGCATTAAAGTTATTATGTAACTACGTAATTTCCTCTTTAATTGTTCCTTGAGACAAGAATCCCGATGAACTTAAAATCTGCGTAAATAATTAAATGAAAGAGATATCCAAAATTAACAGAAATAACAGCAATTAAGCATATTCTCAACATATAAATCTGAAGTTAAAAGCTA
>NC_089752.1:73522819-73560319 GCF_040412425.1 Macrobrachium rosenbergii | reverse complement strand
TAGAGGGCTGCAAATTGGTATGTTGATCATCCACCCTCCAATTATCAAACATACCAAATTGCAGCCCTCTAGCCTCAGTAGTTTTTATTTTATTTAAGGTTAAAGTTAGCCATAATCGTGCTTCTGGCAACGGTATAGGATAGGCCACAACCGTGTGGTGGTTAAATTTTCAAGGGCCGTGGCTCATACAGCATTATACCGAGACCACCGTAAGATAGATCTATTTTTGGTGGCCTTGATTATGCGCTGTACAGAAAACTCGATTGTGCCTAAGAAACTAAGGAGCATTTTTTACTTGTTTTATATTTGTGATAGATGAAAGAGGGTAAGTGGTAAGAAGCTAAGCACAAATGGAGAGGCTGATCAGTGTCCGGAGGTGGTACGGTTATGTTGACAGAAAACAAGGATGATGCACTGTAAGGAAGTGTGTGTAAACTGTATACAGTGGTCCAAAAGGAGTGAGAAACAGAGAAACAGCTCCATAGATTGAGTGCAAGAGGTCCTGGAATGGAAAGTTTTGCTTTGGTGTACATGATTTGTGAGAATTCCTGGTCAAAGTGGTGGCGCAGTGAGTGAAAGGTATTGATGACTATTTTTGGAGTCAAAATTTAGTGGAAGAAGTTGAAGATTTGACATTTTAACTATTTCTCTAAAGCAATTAAAGAATGAACTTGACTGTGCTTGTTGTTTGCTCATTTCTGGAGACACGCCTTATTAGGGAACATGGGAACATGCTCTTCTAGACTACTCATTCATGGAAATGAAGAAAGCTGTCTTTTATGTACTGTCCTTGATATACCAAAAAGCGGCATCCGTCTCATCTATATGCAGCCACAGTGTGACATTTTCAGAAGTTAACACTATATTATGTATGAACCTGAGCCCTTCCCGGTCAGCATTCAGTGTGGTATGGTGTCCTGAAGTAAACACAGTAGGTTTTAGTTTTCTGTAAAAGAAACCTGTTGAGATGGCTTTGTCTGTCCTGCACTTTTTCTGTCCGCCCTCAGATCTTAAAAACTACTGAGGCTAGAGGGCTGCAAACTGGTATGTTAATCATCCACTCTTCAATTATCAAACATACCAAACTGCAGCCCTCCAGCCTCAGTAGTTTTTTATTTATTTAAGGTTAAAGTTAGCCATTATTGTACGTCTGGCACTACTAGAGGTGCCAGCCACTGACGCATCTTCACTTAACCATACCCAGGGAGCAATTGAGCTCTGCCCAGTTGTTAAGTATATCTTAGTTTAACCAGACCACTGAGCTGATTAACAGCTCTCCTAGGGCTGGCCCGAAGGATTAGATTTATTTTTACGTGGCTAAGAACCAATTGGTTACCTAGCAATGGAACCTACAGCTTATTGTGGAATCCGAACCACATTATAGAGAGAAATGAATTTCTATCACCAGAAACAAATTCCTCTTGTTCTTCACTGGCCGGTCGGAGATTCGAACTCGCGACCCACAGAGTGGTAGCTGAGAACGGAACCCGCTCACCCAGCGAGGAACTTGCCCAGTCGTGGCTGAGAGTTTCATACTGCAGCACATCGAGAGTTTCATACAGCATTATACGCTGTATAGAAAACTTGATTGCGCCGAAGAAATATCGACGCATTTTTTACTTGTTTATCTTACTTTTCTGTAAAAAAAAACTATTGAGATGGCTATTTGTCTGACCATTTGCACTTTTTCTGTCCGCCCTCAAATTTTAAAGACTATTTAGGCTAGAGGGCTACAAATTGGTATGTTGATCATCGACCCTCCAATCAACAAACATACCAAATTGCAGCCCTCTGGCCTTAGTATTTTTTTATTTTATTTAAGGTTAAAGTTAGCCATGATCGTGCATCTGGCACTGATATAGGTGCCAACAACACAGGCCACCACCGGGCCGTGGCTGAAAGTTTCATGGGCTGTGACAGTTTCATAAAGCACTATAAGCACTGAAAACTTGATTGCGCCGAAGAAGCTTTGGCGCATTTTTCACTTGTTTCATTTTCACCTGTCCAGGGGATGGATTTCCACGTCTTCACCTCATTGCTTCATAGCAACTTCTGAAAGCTAGCAGAAGCTGCATTCGTATACTCCACTTAACCATGCTGCTTCTATGTCGCCAACCAACCCTTTAACGCTATGTCTTATTCGTATGATACTGAAGTGATAAATTGTGATAGCATTTACAATCTTGCATCTGCTATCTATAAAGAAGTTTGTAAGGTGTACTTTTACTTGCTGATTTTACCAATGTAATCTCTCCTATTGCAGTTAATTAATTTTCTTTTATATTGATTAGGTGTGGACTCAGAATTGATAAGTAACTATGATTAATATATATATATATATATATATATATATATATATATATATATATATATATATATATATATATATATATATATATATATATATATATATATATATATATATATATATATATATATATATATATATATATATATATATATTTGTATGTATTAGTATATATGAAGATAAAAAGGCCCATAAAACACTATTTGAATGGTGCAACGTTCAAATAGCGTTTTATTGGCCTTTAATCTACATATTATACTGTATTACAGTAAAAGACATTTGTATATATATATATATATATATATATATATATATATATATATATATATATATATATATATATATATACTAAAAGGACCTCATTCAAACTGGATGGTATCTAATGGAGTATTTATTCAGAAAAAGTTACAAGCTTTCTTGGACAAACAGTCCACATTATCAAGTATCCGTACACTGAGCAGACGCGTAGTCCAGCTGTATTTATATCTGTGTGCTGTGTACTTTTAATCCTATAATCGCCTAGCTCCTCCTGTGTGACCCCCACCCTCTCGTGATCTTGGTCTTTCTCTGCTCCCTTCTTCCAGGTGTCCGTTTTCTGTGTGTTCTCGTGCGTTTTTCCTTCGTTTCCTTGCTACTGTCGATTATACAATTTTTCTAGATATGTTGTCTTCAAAGCCGTTGCCGGTGTTCCCTGCCATTGTGTTGCTGGCGCAAGTTATGAAGGTATTCTCTACAACCAGTCTAGCCGTTTTGTTGGTGTTCCTGTACAGAAAACACATATTTTCCCAGTCTATTTTATGATCATTTTCCCAACAGTGTTTGGCAACTGCCGACGTCTGATTATAATGCCTTATGTTCTGCAGATGTTGTTTGATTCACTCTTTACATGATTTGCCAGTTTCGCCATAGTACCCTTCTTCACAGCCTAGACATGCTGCCATATATAACCCCCTCTAATCTCTTCCCCCTCTACTGACTTTTTGTTTCTAATTATTTTGTTCCTAATGGTGTTTTTGTAGCTGCCTATCAATTTGAAATTATCTAGCTTTCTGTTGATGGGTGCAATAAAGTTGTTGTCCGGGACTGTAATTATTTTCTTCCCTACCAAATGTTCCTTTTCCATCCTTTCCCTCTCCCCAAAATAGTTTTTCCTTGCTTTGATGTGTGCCCACTCCCGCCAATACTTAGGGTAGCCTAATCTCCTAAAACTCTCCCTCAGGTAATCCAGCTCTTCGTCTAAAAATTCGAGACTGCAAATCCTATAAGCCCTGGTGGCCAACCCTGTCATTACTCCTATTTTTATTTCTTTCCTATGTCTAGAGAACCTATGTATGTATGAAGAGAAGAAGGGAGAAATTCCTTTCTTCAAGGTATTTAGGAAGAAGACACACACCAATTCATACATACATAGGTGCTTGTCTCTGGTGCATTGTGGGTTGTTGTGATTGGGGGGATGCCCGTTAATTTTGTAGCAGCAAGATGTAGCAATATATAACCGCTAAAGCCAACGGTTAGCAGCTGTATTATTTATCCTCTACCTCTGGCCACCACGTAATAATTGGCGATGGAATTTAGTACCCTAAGGCAAAGAAAAATGGTATGGTAGCCGTTTGAGTGTGTGTGCGTGTGTTTTGATGGTTTGGTCACTTTCTGGATTGCCAAGTGGCTGTGTTGATGCCGACCGGGAGAGTAGGGCAACTTGGCAATGTAACAAATTAACTGTGTGCAGTGGCTGATGATTTTTTTTTTATTAATATTGTGGAAGTGTATCGTCGTTTCATAGCCTATTATGGCAGCAGTATGCTTAAGCTACTGTGTTTTTCCTTGTCCTTTTGATTTGTCATGTGGCTTACATTAGGTTTTGCTGTTTTTACTTATGACGGTTTTGTTACATTAAGGTAATTAGACCTTGTTGCTCACAAAAGTCAAGTATACCTTAGTTTTACCAGACCACTGAGCTGATTAACAGCTCTCCTAGGGCTGGCCCGAAGGACTAGACTTATTTTACGTGGCTAAGAACTAATTGGTTACTTAGCAACGGGACCTACAGCTTATTGTGGAATCTGAACCACATTATAGCGAGAAATTAATTTCTATCACCAGAAATAAATTCCTCTAACTCTTCATCAGCGGGCCGGGGAATCGAACTCCGGCCCAGATTGTTGTACTATGTTACTGGCACATATCCTGCAAATATGTTTATTAAATGATTCAGGAACCTGCAGTAATGGTTTTGATTAAGCCAAATTAATTACCTTTGATTTATATGTAATAATAAGTCTGAGGGTGAAGTGTAGTGGATATGGCTACTCCACAGATTAAAATTGATGCATTTAACCCCTCCAAAATTTCTTTTCAATTGTTATTGAGTGTATTGGAAGCTAATTTTGCTTCTATAACTGACAGTGTTAAAAAGAATGTTCTTTTGGTGTCTGTTAGTACTGAAGTGTTTGCAGTTCTAGGTAATATATGTGCTTCAGATTTGCCACACACTAAAACATATATTTAAAGGACTCATATATGCATTTCATAGCTTCAATGCTTTAAGATGTTATCGTGGAAGGTTAGGAGTGAGAGCGAACTAGGTCGAGAGATTTGATGCAAGATTGCTGAAACGGTTCATATTTTGATTCCTTCAGCTCTTTGCGCGAGAAGCTCAGCAATATTGGAGATCAGGTGATCTCCGAAGCGCTATGTATATTCGTGAGTACGTGCGTTACTTTGATCTAGATTATGCCAAAATCTGCCCTAAAAGTGAGTTTGATCGTTCATTAACGTGATAGAACTGCAGTTATCCAGTCATAACTTTGAAGTGGTTCCAGGCTTTGAAAATCGGCAGATAAGGTAGAGGCTCAAATCTCTGTTTTTATGGGAGAAAATTGAACTTGTGATTTTTACCATGACTTTCTAATCATTATGAACTTATGAACTGGTGTGGGAAATTTAATATGAATATTCATACCTCTTTTATATTATTATTTTGTTATGTTACGTTTGCCATATCTTGGTTATGCATTTTACACTTTCCATTATTGTGTTTTGTATTTCATATATTTTTGGGAGTTTTCTATCATATTTAATTCTTTTGACAGATGTCTGTGGACTTGTGGGAATAACATGTGGACTTGTGGGAATAACATGGTGGACTTGTGGAAATAGCTGGGTGGTTTGATAAAGAGGGCATATGCAAGTCATTTGCAATGTCAGTCTCTTTATGTGGTAGACTTTTTGTTTTTGACATGACGTTTAGTGTTGATTTGGGAGTATGTGAGATTTTGTGTATTTTCAGGCTATTATCCATAATGAGACTTCTTTAGTCAGAAGTGCTTTGTAATTTAGAGTTTAGTTATCTGACTCGATAATTCATTTATTATGCATTTTAATCTTTGCTTTGTTTTATTCATTTCTTGTTGGGTTATTTGAATAATAAACCTATTTTTGTAGGAAAGATTGTGTTTCTTTAAATAGTCCATTTAACACTTTCCTGTCCAATTGACGTAATATTACGGATAATCACCCTAACCCCCCTCTTGTCTGACTGACGTAATTTTACGTAAAATTTACCGAAATTTTTCGTACGTGTGGTAGGGGTAAATTTTTTTTATTTTCGGACAAGTACCGATTTCCAAAGGGTAGATCATACCTTGGACCGTGTAACTTGGGTATCAATACGCCAGCTAAGTAGTTCATATAATGCGCATGCTCAAATCCCAGGCGTAGTAAAATTCTCACAATGAAATCAGCTGATTCCACCCACGCCTCTCTCTCTCAGTGACCACACGTGCAAGCTGCTGTCAACACGGGCTTTTGTTTACATCGTGCCGTGACGTGAGAACACTTTTCCGAGATGCATTCGCGAAGATTTTACGGAAAAAGTGGCGCAAAACGCGTTAGTGCATCTCATAAAAGAAGATTAGATTTTAGTAGGCAGGGCTCTGAATCTCCAGAAGATGTCAAGATAAGGAGTATGCTAATGGATTATGACTTTTCTTGGAGGGCTCAAAGGATTAACCTCACACCAAGCAAGCAAGCCATGGAACTGCTTCGTCTCGAGTTTGAGGAAGAAGATTCCGATCCTGAAGTGATTGATGCTGATGATGAAATGATTGAGTGGAGTGATGTTGATGAGGTAATGGCTACAGGAGTTGTAGCATTAGAAAATGTGTTACAGGTACGCAAAAAAGAGTTCAGAGAGGCCGCAATTAGTGTTGGTGAAGTACCGGGAACAAGTGGCGTAAGCATCAGGGAGAGAGGTAAGAGAGAGAGAGAGAGGAAAAAAGTTCGTAAGTTGGAGAGAGATGCTGCTGGTATTTCTGTTGTTGGGGGTTCTGATGCTGCTGGTATTTCTGTTGTTGGGGGTTCTGTTGGTGAAGCTGGTGTTATTAGGGGTTCTGTTGGTGCTTCTGTTGGTATGCTTGTTCGAAGTGGTGCAACAGGTGGTGTAAGTATAGCGAGTAAAGGTAAGGGTAAGGGTAAGAAGGGCATATATGCCAAGAAAAAGACATGTTTTGGGGGGAGATGCTGGAGTTGTTGGAGATGCTGTAAGTAGTGTTGGAGGAGGAGATGGTGATGCTGGAGGTGTTGGGGATGCTGGAGTTGTTGGAGATGCTGTAAGTAGTGTTGGAGGAGGAGATGGTGATGCTGGAGGTGTTGGGGATGCTGGGAGCAGTGTTGGAGATGCTGTAAGTAGTGTTGGAGGAGGAGATGGTGATGCTGGAGGTGTTGGGGATGCTGGGAGCAGTGTTGGAGATGCTGTAAGTAGTGTTGGAGGAGGAGATGGTGATGCTGGAGGTGTTGGGGATGCTGGGAGCAGTGTTGGAGATGCTGTAAGTAGTGTTGGAGGAGGAGATGGTGATGCTGGTGGTGTTGGGGATGCTGGGAGCAGTGTTGGAGGAGATGGTGATGCTGGGGATGGTGATGCTGGTGGTGTTGGAGATGCTGTGAGTAGTGTTGGGGGAGGAGATGGTGATGCTTGGAGTGTTGGTGATGATGGTGTTGTAGTGATAAATCTTGAGGGTGCTGCTGTGTCTGTTGCTGATCCTGGGAGGCCTTCACTTGATTTTGAGGCATTCCTTGAAGGCAGTGATGCTGGGAGTGGGAGGGGTGTAAGTGATGATGAGGGAAGCTTTGAGGGATATTATGGTGTCCCTAGTGATGCTGAGATTGATGAGGCCTTGGGTTCTGGTGATGCCTCAGGGGTTCAAAGAGGCCGTAGGCGTGCTAGGAGGAGTAGTAGTAGTAGTGAAAGCAGTGGTTCTGATGTCCAGGCAGAGGGTGCTGGTGATGGTGTATATGTAGGTGGTCCCCGTCGTGCCCGAGGTGAACGTTCCCGAAGAAGGAGGAGGTCTGGATCTTCAAGGATGAGCGGCCGTGACAGGCAACCAACCCATGATGTTGATGAGGAGTGGACCCAGGATCCTACGCCTCCAGTGATTCTGCCTTTCACAGGTATGCCAGGGTTGAATGTCCCTACCCCTACGACACTTCTCGGATTTCTCCAGCTCTTTATTACTAGAGAGCTGTTGGCATACTTGGCTGCAGAAACTAATGCGTATGCACATTACATGCGTAAGGAGATGTGTCGTGGGGACAAGGGATCCTGGGTGCCTGTAACTGTGCAAGAGATGGCTATGTTCCTGGGCCTCATCATTATCATGGGGATTTTCCCGGCACCAGAGAGGCGAATGTACTGGCAGACAGGCAAAATTTTTTCAATGCCAGGTTTTGCCAGGATAATGTCCAGGAACCGGTTTGATGCCATCAACCGGTACTTTCATACAGCTAACAGAAAGGCCATCCCTCGAGATAATAACGACCGATTATTCCTTGTCAGACCTGTCATCAATTACCTGAAGGCACGATTTAGGGCCACCTACACCCCAGAACGCAATGTCTCATTGGATGAGGGCTTGATGCCATACAAGGGTAGGCTGTCTATCAAGACCTACAACCCTCAGAAACCTTCCAAGTATGGTATCAAACTCTATTTGTTGTGTGAAGCCAAGAGCAGATACGTTGTTGACTTCCTGACATATGGAGGAAGTACCTCAACCTTGAAGGACATTGTGTTCACACTAATGGGCCCTCTCTTGGACAAAGGTTACCATGTTTTCATGGATAACTACTACAACTCTATTGAATTGGCTGAGGAGTTGTATTCTCGTGGTGTTCTCTGTTCAGGGACACTTCGTCTTGTAAGGAAGGGAGCACCTAACTTTCTAAAGTCTTTGACTCGTCAACGGGTGCCTCGGAATTCAATGCACTTCCGTAGGAGGGGGAACGTCTTCGTAATCTGTTGGCAGGACATTCGACTAGTGACAATGATCACTACAGCCTGCAATGCAGAAACAGAAGAGTTTGTGCACAGGAGGCGAGTAAGACGGGCTACTGGTACAAGTCTTGAAACAGTGACAATGAACAGACCTTTGATTATTGGCACCTACTGTCAGTATATGGGTGGGGTAGACCTGTTTGACCAGCTGATGAAATATTACTCAATGGCCAGGAAGGGAATGAAGTGGACCCGCAAGTTTACTTTCTATTTATTGCAGATGGCAGTACTGAATGCTTACGCTATGTTTGCCAAATACCACCCACAAAGTAAGAAAATCAAACTTCTTGACTTTATGTATGAATGTGCTGAAGCACTTACAAACTTCAACACAGAAGACTGGCCCTTGAGTGATATTTCTTTTGCTCGTTTACCTGACCTACCTGTAGCTGACAGATTAGATGTCCTGCCTGTTCCTGTTCCTGCTGCTGCTGCATCTGCTGGCGAAGATTCTGAGCCTGATGATCCCCATTCTATGGATTCTGCTGTTAACATTCCTGAGGCTGCTGTTGAATCTCCTTTTCCTCTTCCTTCTCCTCTTCCTTCTCCTCTTCCTTCTCCTCCTCTTCCTCGTACTTCTTCTGTGCCCCCTTCTCTTGCAGACGTTGGTCCCTCTGATTCTGGTCCCTCTGCTGCTGGTCCCTCTGCTGCTGGTCTCTCTACTGCTGGTATTGAACCGGAACTGTTAGGTGTGCCACGCCGGCGTGCCAACTTCCTGGAGAACTATGAGCGTCTTGCACCAGGGGAACATTGCCTCATTCATATAAGGGAGATTCCCTCCATCAAGGGAAAACAGCTGAGATGCCACGTCTGCTTGCTAGATAGCAGACGTAAGGACAAATCATGGGTGTGTAAGGCATGTAGAGTTCCTCTGTGTAGGGCACCAAGAAATTGCTTCTACAGATACCACACAGTGAAGCAACTCAAGCCTTCACCAAGTCGTGGGTCAGGCCCTGCCAAAAGAGGTGCAGGAGACCACGGATAATCATCTAACTCCTGCAGCTTCCTCTCCTCAGCAACCCTTCAGATGGCAGGCCCTTCACCTGAGGGAGGAGTTGTATATAGGAATTCAAGAGGGTCACGATATTTGGTGAGTACATTATTCAAATTTCTGGTGATGGGTTTTATGAATATTTCTAATTTTTTCCCATACAATGTTTCTCTTCTAATATTTTGTAATCATTTTTTTATAATGTGGGTTTGTATCTTATTTTTTTTTTTAAATGTAGGGTTTGAATATTGGTTTGTATGTTATTTTCTTTTATAAAATGTGGGGTTTGTATGTGGGTTTGTATCTTGCATTTTTTTACATTTTTTTTTATTGTGGGATTTGTATGTGGGATTGCATCATTGGAAGCACACTGTTTCATACCCTCTTTTTCTATCAATTTTTTCACCAACTGGACTTATTCGTTTTTTCATTCTTTTACATGTCCATATTTAGAGAATTTTGTTGGCTTTTTCATAAAAATAATTCATTCACCTAACTGTTATAGGTTTTGAGCTAGGAACAATAATGTTGGCAATTGTAACATTTTTTCGTTTCGATCCATTTATAACGTCAAAATGAAACTGTTGCCATTACCAAAGCCATTTTCTTGACTCTCACTTTATTCTTCAACTTTTCCTCTACATTTTCGTATATTTACAAAGTAATTTCTATGAAAAATAACCGAGATAGGGCTCTTCAAAAAAACTTTTTCTAGCGATAATTCTCACCATACGCCGGGCAAATCGCTCTGTTTCTTACCCTCTTTTCTATCAATTTTTTCACCAACTGGACTTATTCGTTTTTCATTGTTTTATATACCAGTATTTAGAGAATTTTGCTGGCTTTCTCATAAAAAATAATCCATTCGCCTAACTGTTATAGCTTTTGAGCTACGAACGATAATGTTGACAACGGTAACATTTTTTTTCGTTTCAATAAATTTATAACGTCAAAATGAAACTGTTGTCGTTACCAAAGCCATTTTCTTGACTCTCACATTATTCTTCAACTTTTCCTCTACATTTTCGTATATTTACAAAGTAATTTCTATGAAAAATAACCGAGATAGGGCTCTTCAAAAAAACTTTTTCTAGCGATAATTCTCACCATACGCCGGGCAAATCGCTCTGTTTCTTACCCTCTTTTCTATCAATTTTTTCACCAACTGGACTTATTCGTTTTCATTGTTTTATATATCAATATTTAGAAAATTTTGTTGGCTTTCTCATAAAAATAATCCATTCGCCTAACTGTTATAGCTTTTGAGCTACGAACGATAATGTTGACAACGGTAACATTTTTTCGTTTCAATAAATTTATAACGTCAAAATGAAACTGTTGTCGTTACCAAAGCCATTTTTCTTGACTCTCACATTATTCTTCAACTTTTCCTCTACATTTTCGTATATTTACAAAGTAATTTCTATGAAAAATAACCGAGATAGGGCTCTTCACAAAAAACTTTTTTCTAGCGATAATTCTCACCATACGCCGGGCAAATCGCTCTGTTTCTTACCCTCTTTTCTATCAATTTTTTCACCAACTGGACTTATTCGTTTTTCATTGTTTTATATATCAATATTTAGAAAATTTTGTTGGCTTTCTCATAAAAAATAATCCATTCGCCTAACTGTTATAGCTTTTGAGCTACGAACGATAATGTTGACAACGGTAACATTTTTTTTCGTTTCAATAAATTTATAACGTCAAAATGAAACTGTTGTCATTACCAAAGCCCTTTTTCTTGACTCTCGCATTTTTCTTCAACTTTTCCTCTACATTTTCGTATATTTACAAAGTAATTTCTATGAAAAATAACCGAGATAGGGCTCTTCAAAAAAAACTTTTTTCTAGCGATAATTCTCACCATACGCCGGGCAAATCGCTCTGTTTCTTACCCTCTTTTCTATCAATTTTTCACCAACTGGACTTATTCGTTTTTCATTGTTTTATATATCAATATTTAGAGAATTATTTTGGCTTTCTCATAAAAAATAATCCATTCGCCTAACTGTTACAGCTTTTGAGCTACGAACAATAATGTTGACAACGGTAAAATTTTTTTTCGTTTCAATCAATTTATAACGTCAAAATGAAACTGTTGTCGTTACCAAAGCCATTTTTCTTGACTCTCACATTATTCTTCAACTTTTCCTCTACATTTTTGTATATTTACAAAGTAATTTCTATGAAAAATAACCGAGATAGGGCTCTTCAAAAAAAACTTTTTTCTAGCGATAATTCTCACCATACGCCTGGCAAATCGTTCTGTTTCTTACCCTCTTTTCTATCAATTTTTTCACCAACTGGACTTATTCGTTTTTCATTGTTTTATATATCAATATTTAGAGAATTTTGTTGGCTTTCTCATAAAAAATAATCCATTCGCCTAACTGTTATAGCTTTTGAGCTACGAACGATAATGTTGACAACGGTAACATTTTTTTTCGTTTCAATCAATTTATAACGTCAAAATGAAACTGTTTTCGTTCCCAAAGCCATTTTTCTTGACTCTCAAATTATTTTTCAACTTTTCCTCTACATTTTTGTATATTTACAAAGTAATTTCTATGAAAAATAACCGAGATAGGGCTCTTCAAAAAAAACTTTTTTCTAGCGATAATTCTCACCATACGCCGGGCAAATCGCTCTGTTTCTTACCCTCTTTTCTATCAATTTTTTCACCAACTGGACTTATTCGTTTTCCATTCTTTTATATATCAATATTTAGAGAATTTTGTTGGCTTTCTCATAAAAAATAATCCATTCGCCTA
Source organism: Macrobrachium rosenbergii (assembly GCF_040412425.1). Taxonomy (NCBI): domain Eukaryota; kingdom Metazoa; phylum Arthropoda; class Malacostraca; order Decapoda; family Palaemonidae; genus Macrobrachium; species Macrobrachium rosenbergii. The sequence goes on along the minus strand of NC_089752.1, from coordinate 73,547,915 downwards.
ACTGGTATAATTTTTGAGCTACGAACGATAATGTTGACAACGGTAACATTTTTTTTCGTTTCAATCAATTTATAACGTCAAAATGAAACTGTTGTCGTTACCAAAGCCATTTTTCTTGACTCTCACTTTATTCTACAACTTTTCTTCTACATTTTCGTATATTTACAAAGTAATTTCTATGAAAAATAACCGAGATAGGGCTCTTCAAAAAAAACTTTTTTCTAGCGATAATTCTCACCATACGCCGGGCAGAGCGCTCTGTTTCTTGCCCTTTTTCTATCAATTTTTTCACCAGCTGGACTTATTCGTTTTCCATTCTTTTATATGTCGATATTTAGAGAATTTTGTTGGCTTTCTCATAAAAAATAATTCATTCGCCTGACATTCATAGTTTTTGGGTTACGAACGAAAATATAAAAATAAGTAAATATTTTTTTTTTTTTTGTGAAATAACTCACATTTTTTTGTATTTAGAGAGCTGGGACTCTTATTCTGACTATTCCAACATAAAATATAAACATTTAGAAAAAAAGGACAGCAAAATGAACGTTGTTGGCATAAAATTTCTATTTTTTCTGAATTTTCGAAATAATTATTTTTTCGCGCTGTCGAGCGCTCCCAGACACATCAGGGCTCATGTGCCCTCAGTGATGTGATAACTATGCAGATATGAAAGGGTTAATTACTTGTGAGAATGAGTGAGGTCAGGGAGAGAGAGAGAGAATCGGTAAACGGTGAGAGAGAGAGAGAGAGAGAGAGAGAGAGAGAGAGAGAGAGAGAGAGAGAGAGAGAGGGGGAAAAAGTGCAAGTGAGATCAGGGTCGAACCTCTTTACGTCTTTTTCCTGAAGTTAGATCGCTAAGATCACGCTACGTACACTTCCAAAACAAGTGTTGATCTGTTCCGTGTAACACATATGAACAGTTGTTAGTTTTGCTTAAGGCACATTATGATATTAAACCTAGTTACCACAGAAGTTTACTTGCTTTCCAGCAAAGAAGGTAAAAAGGAGGAGTCTTTGAAAGATTTGTATGCTGACCTGAAACCTTTGGCAAAAGGCTGTAAGTATGGTACAAAGTTTGACGCCCGGATGAGAGACCCGTTGTTTATGGCTTTAGAGCATGAAGTTTATTTTGCCAATCTGGTTGCTGAAAACTTAGATTTAAAGTCCATGACCTCTACTCAGATTTTTGAAAGGTTTTTGAATTTAGAGAAAGTTTTTGTTTCTGAAAAGTCACTCCCTGTACAACAGGTGAAGTCATTTTTTAAGAAATCTGTTTCTTGTAAACATTGTGGATACCCTCATGATAGTGTGGAATGCCGTTTTAAAGATAGGGCATGCAATCAGTGTCAGAAAAAGAGGCATTTAAAATAAGTTTGTACGGCTGTTGTAAGTAGTAGTAAAAGTGATGTACAGAAAATGGTCATTAATCTGCAGTACATAAGTGTTAAAGCAATTGATGATGTAACTGTTCTGAGTGACAGTGAAGATAAACTTTTATCAGTTACCACTGTTCATGCTGTAAAAGATGAAATTAAGCTGACAATTAGGGCCCAAATTGTTCCTTTTGAGGTTGTTTCTGGTGCTGCAGTTAGCACTGTAAGAGAAGATTGGGCTCACACCTTAGCTTTACCTGTTGAAGATTGTCAGAAACATTTAAAGGCATATGATAATGTTAACATAAATGCGTTAGGTAAAGTTTCTGTAGATGTTGCTGATAATGATCACAATGTCAGTCAGATTTTTTATGTTGTTGAAAATAGGAATTCAAATCTCTGTGGTAAAGATTTGATGGGTAAAACTGGTATTTACTTGATGAGCATAGTTAATTCATCTAAAGTAAGTAAGATTGACAGAAATGTTCAGGATTTGTTTGATAACTATGAAGTGGACCCTAAGAAACCAATTGTAGGTCTGGTTGCCAAAATTTATGTGAAAAGTGATTCAGCACCTAAGTTTAGAAAGCACAGAACTGTTCCTTTTCACTATAGGTCTATAGCTGAAGATGCTTTGCTGACTTGGGTTAATGATGATATAAGTCAGTCTGTCAGTTCAACTGAATGGGCAGCTCCTATTGTTACTGTTATGAAATCTGATAACGCTGTTCATATTTGTGGTGATTCCAGGGAGTTGAATCAGTGTCTAGATTGTGATCAGTATCCATTACCATAGATTGATGAATTATTACCTGAAACTGGTAAAGGGAAAGAATTTTCCACTATTGATTTAAAAATCCTTACTTACAAATGCCAGTGGATGAATAGAGCCAAAAGTACTTGGTAATTAATACCCATAAGGGGTTGTTTAAGTTTAAAAGGTTACCTTTTGAATTTTTTTCTTCCCCTGCTATTTTCCAAAGGTTTATTGCTGGTTTGTTATCAGCTGTTGATGATGTTGGTGCATATTCAGATAATATAATTATCAGCGGAGAAACTGAAGAGGAGCATGACCTTAGATTTAGTAAAGTCTTGGATATTTTGCAAGAGCATAATATTCGGATTAATAAGAAAAAGTCTGCTGTCAAGGTATCTTCATTAGAATATTTGGGTTATCATATTTCTGGTGAAGGTGTCAGACCTTCTGCTAAAAAGGTTCAAGATATATTAGATGGTCCATCTCCCACCTCCGTTGCAGAAGTTCAGTCATTTCTTGGTATGGTTACGTATTACTGTAAATTTGTCCAGAATTTTTCTGGTAAGTATGCTCTCTTGTATGACCTGTTGAAAAAGAATTCAAATTCCAAATGGAGTAAAATTGAATAAACTGCCTTTGAAACTGAAAAAAAAAGGTTTGCCTGAAAGTCCATTGTTATTTAATTATGATGGAGAAAGTTCATTGACTGTGGAAGTTGATGTTTCACCCATTGGAGTTGGTGGTTTTTTGTTACAGAAAGTTGATGGAAAAAATGTTCCTGTATATTTTGTGAGTAAAAAACTTACATCAGCTAAATGGAACAGAATTGTCATACCCACTTTATTGAGGTGTAAAGTGTTGGATCACTTACATAGTGGTCATAATGGTATAAATGTCATGAAAGCAGAAGCTAGGAATTGGGCTTGGTGGCCTAAGATTGATCAAGGTATTGCAGAGGTTACAAGGAGTTGCCATGCGTGTTATGCTAATTACCAACCAAGTCAAGCTCCTGTTCTTTCTTGGTCGTCACCTGGTAAAGCATGGCTTAGATTACACATGGATTATGCTGGAACTGTGGATAATAAGTATTTTCTTTTGATTACAGATACATTTTCCAAGTTTATGGATGCCCATGTTACTTCCTCAGTGATGTCAAATGTTACTATTGAGTTGCTTAGGAAAGCCTTTTCTAATTTTGGTATTCCAGACGAAATTATATCAGATAACACACCACATTTTGTTTCTGAAGAGATTAAGGCTTTTTATAAGAAAAATGGTGTAGATCTTATAACTCCTGCACCATTCAACCGTTCATCAAAAGGACTAGCTGAGCGAGCTGTGAGGACTTTTAAAGAAGGCTTGAAGAAGTTTAAGAATGGATCTTTAAACACTAGGCTTTGTAGATTCTTGTACAATTATAGAAAAAGTTCACATTTTAGCACTAGAAAGTCACTTGCTGAACTATTGTTTGGTCGTTCCTTTAAAAAAAACCATTGAATCAGTTAAGGTCTATTCTAAGAGAAACAGAGATTTTGAAGTTTTGTCAAAGAAACTGTTCTCTCAGGAAACTCCTAAGTATAATGTTGGAAATGCAGTGTTTGCAAAAACAAATTTGGAAAAGGAGAGCCCTGGGTTGAAGGAAAAATTTTGGAAGTTTTAGGAGTAAGAAATTATCTTGAGCAAGTTCATAATTTTAGAAATATGTTATGGAAAAGATACCATGACCAATTAATGCCTAGATTTACTAGTAACCTTATTAATCCAACTAAGGATTCTTTCTCACATGTTTCTTCTAGTAGTGTAGATAAAATAATCTTATAACGATAATCTACCTGCAGTTTGAGGATTGTGTAGAATCTTCTGATAATGATATACCATGTACTGTACAAATGAACGAGAGGGGTGAATCATGTGTACCCCATACTCCAGTTTTAAGGAGATCAAGCAGAGTTGTTAAACCCCCTGAAAGATTGAATTTGTGAAGATTTATTTTTTGTTATGGTGGGTTTTTCTTGATGCTTATTGTTTAGTTTTATGTCTTATCTTGGGGGAAGGTTAGGTTAGGTTAGGTTACGACAGGTTGGAACATACCGAGGCAGGGTGGGCTAGGTTGGGCTGGAGGGGCAGGGTTAGGGTTAGCGGATGTAAAACTGTGGTGATTTGGGGTTTCTTATACTATATATACATATGTATATAGATAGATAGATAGATAATTATTGTATATATATTGTACTGTACCTTACAGGTATATATAAATAACACACACACACACACACACACACACACACACACACACATATATATATATATATATATATATATATATATATATATATATATATATATATATATATATATATATATATATATATATATAAATGGATGTATGTATGTGCGTGTATGTTTCAGCATAACTCTGAAACACACTGAGCAATTTCCACCAAACTTGGCTTACATACAGCTTACTATCTGGGAAAGAATATTGTGGGGGTAAGACATCAATGGCACCAAAGGGGGTGCAGGGTGGGAGCGGGGTGACATGTAAAAATAACCAAAAACAACAGATATTAGTGCCTAATCCATAGTTTTCGAGGTCACTGAGATGAATAGTGATACTCCCGATAGGAAGGGGGTGGGTGAGAAGGCTGTGACATGCAAAAATAACTGAAAACAACAGACATTAGCATCTATTCCACAGTCTTCAAGGTCATTGAGATAAATAGTGACACTCTCAATGCCCTTTAACTCCAAGTTCAGCCCCCAATAGGAATGGGGGTGAAAAATAAAATGTCAAAAATGAGATATTAGTTTTCAAGGTCGCTGAGATGAACAGTGACACTCCCTGATGTCCTTTAAGTCCAAGTTCAGCACTTATAGGAATGGGGATTGAGAAAGGGTGAAATAGAAAATGTCAAAAATGCTGGGCAATGTAACAGAAGTAACTATCTTAACAGGAAAGGGAAAGGAAGTGAGAGAGAGAGAGAGAGAGTAGAGGGGTGTTGGGAGGAAAAAAGGGAAAAGAGTGAGAGAGAGAGAGAGAGAGAGAGAATGCCAGGTAGGTCATCTAATATATATATATATATATATATATATATATATATATATATATATATATATATATATATATATATATATATATATATATATATATATTGCAACAAAGGAAACTTCTATCCAAGCAACCTCACCAGGTTTTTATAATCATAATGTAACAGATTAAAGGATAAAATTCATTTTACTAATTTCCAAATAAAGAACTGTGGGTTTCATTTGCCCCTTCACCAATTCTCTCCTTTCCCTATATGGGTAAGTCCTTAATCCCTCTTTCTGTTCAAAGTGACTGCCTGAGGTCTTTATTTCTAGGTGTGGCTTTAGAAGATGCAAATCCCTCATTGGTGGCAGACAAGCAGCAAACGGGTAGGGGCCAAAAAGAGAATGTGCAGGCCCATAGTTCTAGAACATGTGCTAACTGCTATGACACCTGGGAATGACCCCATGTGCATAACTCTGTAGAAAATGAGGTGGGGATTGACTTCCACGCATGTCCTTATTTCTGCCTGTTCCTTGCACCCTCCACATGTTTGACCTCGAGGTTGGACCAGTACACTTTTTAGTGGCATCCCTTCATTTTCCTCCCTCCACCGCCAGCGCCCTACTGAGCGAGGAAACCGTCATCCTGATGAAGGTAATGTACCAGAATAAGGTATCTTTATTCAGTCACAATCCTGTTATTCCCCTGCCTGATTATTTTCTATTTCATTGAGCGATCACCTTCAGTAAATTTGTGTTGAAGTATTAAGTGTTAACGTAATTGTGCATTTAGTGCCGAACTGAGTTCTTTGGCTCCATTTGTGCATCCCCTCAGTTCCCTTTGAGCGTAATATTATTTTGCAAGTTAACATCTTGCATCATGCGGCAGATAGGCCTTGGCTGTGGAACCGATCACAGCTCTATCCCATGTGCCGTGGCCTTATGCCACCCCTTAGTCTACCCCTCTGCGATGTTCCTGTTGTGAATACATCACCGGCGTAGAATATTTCTCCTGTGTAGGATTTATTCATTTAACAGGACATTATTACTGGCCCTGTAATTCGTCATTCTTCTGATCTGTGTTTATTATGTAAATAAAAATAATTAAGAGAACCCTTGATTTTATGTAGTCTTTCCCTCAATAAAGAAGGCCCTAAGCCATATTTTTCTCCCTTGATTCCTCATCTACGTAGCCTCCTTCACCAGTCTTATTAGTCAGATTTTAGTGGAAATATAGTAGTTTTATTGGGGGGGTAATGTAAAGAACTTCCTGTGATCATCCGTTGCAGCCCAGAATCCAGTAAGTATCTAAGGCACATCTTTTAATAATATATATATATATATATATATATATATATATATATATATATATATATATATATATATATATATATATATATATATATATATATATATATATGGTATATAATTTATATACATACATACTGTACATACACACACACACACACACACACACACACACACATATATATATATATATATATATATATATATATATATATATATATATATATATATATATATATATATATATATATATATATATATATATATATATATATATATATAAACAGATAGATAACTAGGTAGAATGTCATCTTAGACAAATACTGTTCCAGTGACAAAAAGAAATTTTTATAAAGCACTTGTATTTCTACCTGTAACAACCCACCTCGAAAATTGGACAAAGACTGAGACAAGCGTCAGGGACTAAATTAAGCAGATTCACTTTCTCTTTCATCGGGCTGTCTAGCTTGACTCCGCTTCACGAACAGTGGCGTCGCTGTGTGTGTGTGTGTGTGTTTTGGTGGTGGTGGGGAGGGGGGGAGGTGTTGGCGTGGCCGGGGCCCCCCCAATCAGATGCTTGGCCCCCCAGTTGAAATTCCCTTTGTAGCTAGACTTGAACCCTTTGGTGGTCAAAAGCAGAATTATAGTTATAGGTTTTAACACAAATGACTTTTTTTCATGATATTTTGATCCAACTTAATGTTATCAATTCATATACGATTATGAAGTGATTGAAACTATAGTTACAGTTTTGAATAAGTCCAATGCGATTTGCTACTGCTGCTCAGAGTTAATTTCCAGTGAGAGGAAATGAAGAAGAGGGAATGGGATAGGTTGAAATTTTGAAGAGATTTTGGAGGGTCATAAGTCTTTTGTGTTATTGATGATATGCACTATTTTGATATATTTACATGACAAGGATATTACTATACTAAAGTTGAAAATTAAAACTTGATAATAGAAATCAGGTTAGTGTTGAATATAAGGTTGTGAGGAAATTTACATTGCAGTATTTGATACATTTGCATATAGTAAGAGTTGAAAATTAATTGAAAATTGAGCTATATATTTCAAATACAGGTTTACTAATTACTAATACTATTATTTTTCTTCATTCACATGGATATACTGTATACATTCGATAATAGTATATTTTACTAATTACAGAATTGGTACATTAGTTTTGTGTAATTTTCTTTGGCCACCCCCAAAAATATCTTGGCCCGTCCTAGGGTCCCCCGCTGATGGAATCCCAGCTACGCCACTGTTCACGAAGATGTTCACGACTCACAGGTTGAGCATAGCTCAATGATTTTCGTTGACAAGACTCTTGGGTAACACAGATGCTACGTGACAATGTAATCTTGCCATTGCACTGCGGGCATTGCTAATTGTTTGCAACGTCCATTCGGCCTATAGCCGCACTCACTTTTAGCCTTTTACTTTACCCCCATGCCCAGTTCCTTTCTGCAACCTCTCTAATGATTACTTCTTAGTGCAGCTGTTGGTTTTCTCCCAGTTCCTCCTTTAGATTCTTGTACATCTCCTTTATTTTCTGGATCACTTATATATCTTAATGTCCAACCACTCCAACTGCCTCTTTTCCCTGCCCCAAGCTGAGCGGCCGAAAGCGCCCCAATGTTTAAGTGAGCATCTTAAATTTCAGAAAGTCAAGTCAAGCCACAAAGTAAATCAGGTATCATTCCAATGTACAGTAAGTATATATGATAATTGTTGGGAGTTATACATAAACCAGTATGCATTATCGAGAAGGGTATCAACAAAGCGAAAAAAAAAATATACTACAGAGATCCCACAAAAAATAAACCAGTAGATTTTAACAACAAAATCAAGCTTCCTTACAATAAGAGCATCAAAAAAGCAAACTGAACACCTCAGATCTAAAAGTAAATTTAATTCTCATTATCTCAAATCCATCGGGAGTTCATTCATTCATGTACTCAAAATAAACAAGTAAAAAATGCGCAGAAGTTTCTTTGGCGCAATCGAGTTTTCTGTACATCGTATAATCAAGGCCACCGAAAATAGATCTATCTTTCGGTGGGCTCGGTATATGCTGTATGAGCCGCGGCCTATGAAACTTTAACCACGGCCCGGTGGTGGCCTGTCCAATTTCGTTGCCAGAAGCACGATTATGACTAAATTTAACGTTAAATAAAATAAAAACTACTGAGGCTAGGGGGCTGCAACTGGGCATGTTTGATGACTGGAGGGTGGATGATCAACATACAAATTTGCAGCCCTTTAGCCTCAGTAGTTTTTAAGATCTGAGGGCGAACAGAAAAAGTGTGGAAGGGCAGACAAAGCAGGCACAATAGTTTTCTTTTACAGAAAACTAAAAATAAGCAGACACCGGTGTTTGATATACGAAATATATGGTTTCAACGTGTTAATTGTGTTTCTATTGGTCGTTTACACACACACGCGCGAACACACACACACACACACACACACATACACACACACACACACACACACACACACACACACACACATATATATATATATATATATATATATATATATATATATATATATATATATGTGTGTGTGTGTGTGTGTGTGTGTGTGTGTGTAATTTTAATAACCACAATGCCCTCTTAACTTCTCAAATTCTTCGCGCTTTTTGGATATGCTTGTAACTACGAAGCCGAAAATATCAAGACGGAAGAAATTGAAGAGCCTGTGAATAGCGGTCGCGAGAATCGAACCCGCGTTACCATATTCACGCGGGTTCGATTCTCGCGACCGCTATTCACAGGCTCTTCAATTTCTTCCGTCTGGATATTTTCGGATTCGTAGTTACAAGCATATCCAAAAAAGCGCGAAGAATTCGAGAAGTTAAGAGGGCATTGTGGCTATTAGAATTACATATGTGTCTGGTAAAAGTGACCAGTAGATTCTACATATATATACATATATATATATATATATATATATATATATATATATATATATATATATATATATATATATATATATATATATATATATATATATTTATATTGTGTGTGTGTGTGTGAGTGTGTGTGTGTTTATAGACTCTTTAACTTGGCTTTATCTTAAACTGATTTACTTGACAACTTTTTTCCACTTGCAGACATATTCCTAATTTAAATTATATATACTACATAACATTTCAATGCTATCGACGCTTAGGCAAATGGCATAATATTTTAACCGATATTTCTACACCCCAGAAGGGTGGAAACTCGAGTGGTCTGAAGACATCTTCCTAATACGAAAGTCAGATGAAGTAAGAAGAAAAAACAAATTAAAAGTCGTTTCTTGCCTATCCTTAAATTCATTACCGTATTCGTCTATATTATCCAATATTTTTACTTTTTAATTATCTGTGGTTGCATTCGGAATAAAAGACGATTAAAGACATGGTCAGTCGAGACTGAAATTCACATTAATTGACTGAATGATAGAATGATAGATTTGAGGTAAAAAAAAAATGTTCTTAAGCATATCAAGTAATTAATGTGTTGTGCAAGAAAAATGCAAACGTTCATTTCATTTACCTTACGATACACCTACACACACACACACGCTGAGCGCACACACACACATACATACATACATACATACATACATACATACATACATACACACACATGTATATATATATATATATATATATATATATATATATATATATATATATATATATATATATATCTAGAAGTATTTATGAATACTTCTCACTTCGCCATGTTTTCATTTAGAATAGTCACATTCTGAGCCCAAGGAGACGAACCTTCGGCTACTCCTTGTTTTCAAGGTTGAATCTGACAATAGATTCGTCAAGGTCCAAAGTAGCCCCCATTTTACTCCTCCTATGCCTCGCCAAAGCATCACTCTAAATTTATTTTTATGATCTGCTGGCCAAAGATCTTTTATTCCAGATAGCGCCTTGTTCTTGGGATACATGCGAACCTATGTCTAAGATATTCGCGCACCAATGAACTCTCTCACCTGACATGCCTGAGGCACTGAAAGCCGGCATGTTGGGGAGGTCATACAGTATAAGGCCAGGACTGAGGTCAAGGGGGAGAGACTCGGACGAACCACCAAAGCAGAAGCACACTTGATAGGGGCTCCATTGATGTTGATTCACGCAATCTCCACTCAAAACATAAGGTAAATTCTGGTTAGAAGGTTCTTCAGTCCATTCTTTTGTTCTAATTCTCATTTCTGTTCCTTTCTTTTCCATGTGCTAAGACCCGTTGATTCATTGTCGATATCAATCATCAGTGTTAATCAGTAAATTGCCAGTAAATTCCCGCTGTACAGTTTAGATTGCGTTTTAACTTATCGAGTATCAATGTGCCCTTTCTCCACGTTTGCAGAAAGGTCATCTAACGCTGTATTCACCGTCTGCTCCACTGTACCAACATCCAGCAACCAAGCTCGTCAATTAATTCCTTAGTTATCTCAGTATTGCTATTTGGCACTTTTTTTTTTATTAAGTTCTTACATCAGCTAACGTAATAAGTGCCGAGAACCCAGTGTATATGGCTCAGTGTAAATTACACTTCTGATTAATGTATATATATATATATATATATATATATATATATATATATATATATATATGTGTGTGTGTGTGTGTGTGTGTGTATATATATATATATATATATATATATATATATATATATATATATATATATATATATATATATATATATATATATATATATATATATATATGACTATTTATCACATCACCGTGATTCATATACAATCAGAAAGCTACAAACGTCTTTAATATCCAATTCACTCTACTCGAAATAATATATTTTCATATATGTTACCGAAGGAATTTTTAAGTTGATAATAAGTCCACCGTCCACGTGGGGTCGAACCAGCGACGGACGAGGAATCAGGACTAGTGACGCACTAACGAAATGTGGCCGATTTCGTTAGTGCGTCACTGTAGTCCTGATTCCTCGTCCGTCGCTGGTTCGACCTCACGGGACGGTGGACTTATTATCAACTTAAAAATTCCTTCGGTAACATGTATGAAAATATATTATTTCCGAGGTAGAGTGAATTGATATTAAAGGACGTTTGTAGCTTTCTGATTATATATATATATATATATATATATATATATATATATATATATATATATATATATATATATATATATATATATATATATATATATATATATATATATATATATATATATATATATATATATATATATATATATATATATATATATATATATATATATATATATATATATATATATATATATATATATATATATATATATATATATATATATATATATATATATATATATATATATATATATATATATATATATATATATATATATATATATATATATATATATATATATATATATATATATATATATATATATATATATATACATATATATACTGTATATATATATATATATATATATATATATATATATATATATATATATATATATATATATATATATACATATACATATATATACTGTATATATATATATATATATATATATATATATATATATATATATATATATATTATATACATATATATATTATATATATGTATATATATATAATATGTATATAATTATGGTTAAGGTCGCTATGAAATAGGGACTCACCTGTTTGATTGATGCGCAAAGGGAATGCCAACCGTTACCGAAGAGTAAATAAACAGAAAATAATGATCAATGAGGAAAACAGAATCAAAACCCAGGGCCTTAATTAATACTTGTATTTACAGTTACAGTTAAATCAGTGGAGTGGATAGATTAAATGGTACAGTATAATTTAAAGATTAATTAAATTTCATAATTAAATGTAGGAATTTTCATGTAGAACAGGGCTCTTGGTTTGATAAAGTAAAGTATGCAGCACTCAAGACTGTGTGTTCCTCTTTGCAATTGAGAGGAACGATACACGGGTCATCAACTTCTGTAAGTAGAGGGATGTCAGATGAGTGAAAATTCCCTCAAAATGCCTATCACATGGCCAATAACAACAAGGGCAAGATTCGAGGAGGTTATTAATTCACTATGCATCACTTTCAAAGCGATAATGAAAAGTTAGAGGATAAAGAATAAGTTACTGGCGAACTCCTTGCATCTCCGGACGTACCTGTTTGCAATGTGGCAAAATGCTTAGCAACAATCAGTGGATTTTCCTTCCAGCATCAACTGTGGTGGGCGAATAGATGATTGTTTCGCCTCAGAACATCAACGGAGAGCGGGCCCCGCTTTGGATCAGCCCCTGGGAGGCTTTCTGAGAGTTCTTTCTCCGACAATAGCTCAAGTCTGCCTGCCGTTTGTTTTCAAGTGGCGCCCTTCTCCTGCTTCACGGCATGCCTTCGGGTTATTTCCTTGCCTTTGGATGGCCTGGAAAATACAATGGAATTTGCCTGACAGAGATACGAAAAACAAGGATTTTTGGACAGACAGGAAACACGTGTTCTCCCTTGAGAGAACTGAAGACAGATTTAGCGAAGGGGAGCAGACAGAATGGACCCCACACCCTGAAAATTCACTTCTTCAGCCTAAAAACATTTGGTTCTTTTAACATGGAAATTCTTCAGTTTCTGAAGGGGTATACCACCCGATATTTGTTACAGTATATATATGTATGTATATGTATATATATATATATATATATATATATATATATATATATATATATATACATATGTGTGTGTGTGTTTGTGTATGTGTATAGTAATAAATATCGGGCCTTCTACCCACTAAGAAACTGAAAGATACCCATTTTAAAGAAACAAATCATTTTAAGCTCTATAAGGGAAGTTTTAGGGGGCGAGGGTCCATTCTATCTGCATCCCTTCATTTAATCTGTCTCAGGGGATAACACCTATTTCCTGCCTTTCCCGAAATTCTTGTTTTCTTGTTTCTGCTAGGCGAATTCTTTTGTGTTTTCCAGGCTGTCCAAGGCGAGGCATAGCCCGAGGGATACTGAGAACCAGAAACTTTTGAAAACAAGACAGCAGTAACTCATCAATTATCGATGGATTAAGAACTCTCCCAAAGCCTTCCCAGGGCTGATCCAAAGGGCAGCCGTATATCTCCATTGATGTCCTGAAGTTAAGCAACCATTTATTCTGCCTGCCCTCAGCTGATGTAGGAAGGAAATCCACTTACTGTTGCTAAGCATTTGCCACATTACATAAAGGTAAATCTGGAGTGCAAGGAGTTTGCCCTTAACTTTATTCTTTTATCTTAGCCTTTTCATCTTTATTATTCCTTTACGTGTTCCCTTCAATTGCAATGAATTTATGACAAGTGTCCATTTAATCTCAGTGAATTAAAGTAATTATCCCATTGACAGTGATATACAAGTGAATTAATAACCTCCTCGAATCTTGCGCTTGTCATTCTTGTCCATAGGATAGGCATTTTGAGGGAGTTTTCACTCGTCAGATTTCTCTCTGCCTACAGGAAACGATGGCCAGTGTATCGTTTCTCTCCATTGCAGAGAGGAGCCTGTTCTGCATGAAGAATCCTACAGTTAATTGCGGAATTTAATCAATTACTAACATACTATAATGTCAATCTATCCATTCTATTGATTTAACTGTATCTGTAAATACCTGTATTAATTAAGGCACTGGGTTTCAATCCTGTTTTTCCTTAGTGAATAAACACACCTTGCATTTCTAATACAAAACAAAATAGGGCAAAACTGCCACTGAAAATCATTCATAGCCACACTTGGCTGTTATAACGGGATTATTTCTCTTTGTGTCAGAGTTGGTCTAGACACAACTGGGCTTCTCCGAAAAGAAAGGGATTCTCCACGTGAGGGGGGGGAGGGGGTTGCCGTGGTATCACACCTCCCTCCTCCACCAATTTTTTTAATGTAAAACTTATAGTGAATTCCATTTATAATAAGACATGTTTTATATAATTTAAAATAACTTACTTTAATAAATGCTACGGTTATAGTAAACAAAGTATTAGGTCTAGTGTCCATAGCTAATGGAACCATCGAAGATTTTGTGTAAGTTTGAAATTTGAAAACACAGAACTAGGTCTAGTGGATGCAGAATGTGAACGTATATTATCGTGCCAAAATGGTCTTAAAGCCTATAAAATATTACATAACAAAAATTTCAAACATGTACATTACCAGAAGAGAGAGAGAGAGAGAGAGAGAGAGAGAGAGAGAGAGAGAGAGAGAGAGAGAGAGAGAGAGAGTCCTATAACAACAGTACTAGTCTGACAAAATTAACGTTCATTTCTTATTTCTTGTGAACGACCTTATATGGAATTTATTGACTTTCGTTGTTTTTGTTGCTGTTGCTTTGTATGTATGGTAGTCATAAGTATGGTGTCCGCAAAAACCTGAAAATATTAACCTTAAAAAATTATAAATATCGAAAGAAAGAAGAAGCAGTTTTGAGTGCAAGTCCTTCACATATTGTCAAAACTCAAACAGGAGTTTCGGTACTCTCTCTCTCTCTCTCTCTCTCTCTCTCTCTCTCTCTCTCTCTCTCTCTCTCTCTCTCTCTCTCTCTCTAAATTTAAAAAGAAAAGTTTTTCATCAGCACAAGTACCTGGTGCTGCTGGTAAAATTCCTACTTTTTCGTATATACATTCTCTCTCTCTCTCTCTCTCTCTCTCTCTCTCTCTCTCTCTCTCTCTCTCTACTCATACCCGCATATCTTATTAAATTCCTCGTGAGGTTCGAACCCAAGGGTTTGTGGAAGGTTCGTTGGCTGGGTATGTGGATGGTACTAATGTTTATCTAACTGATTAGTAATTCATTTAATCCACGCGAATATATCGAAATGTTGGACCAGTATCATAGCCCTGTTTAGACCCAAGAGACAAGGCTTCCTATACATATATATATATATATATATATATATATATATATATATATATATATATATATATATATATATATATATATATATATAGAATGTACTGGTCACTTTTACCAGACACATATGTAATTCTAATAGCCACAATGCCCTCTTAACTTCTCGAATTCTTCGCGCTTTTTTGGATATGCTTGTAACTACGAAGCCGTGACACGGTCAGGTCGGCAACGTGACCTTGCGGTTAAGGTGACCCGGGTTCGTCTCCCGCGACCGGCAAATCACAAGTCTCTTCAATTTCTTGTGTTTGGATGTCACGGCTTCGTAGTTACAAGCATATCCAAAAATGCGCGAAGAATTCGAGAAATTAAGAGGGCATTGTGGCTAATAGAATTACACACACACACACACACACACACACACACACACATATATATATATATATATATATATATATATATATATATATATATATATATATATATATATATATATATATATATATATATATATATATATATATATATATATATATATATATATATATATATATATATATATATATATATATATATATATATATATATATATATATATATATTAAAAGTGACCCAGACAAAATTGTGCATGCGGCCCCTATGTCACCCCAGAAAAGTTTATAACCCAAAATCATACCCCTACCCCATGACAGACATACAGATACAGACAAAACAAATGAAATTTTCGTTTTTATCGGTGCTGGTCAACTTTTCTTCAGTAACTGTATGGGAGTCACCAGTAGCTTGGGTGGAAAACCACCACCTTTCCTGTTGGTAACGTCATTAAACTCCTCCCACTGCAAACCTGATAATTAAACATAAGTGTTGGGCTGTATTAGAATTATTTTCATTCAGTCATAAAGCAATGTAATTTAAAATATAGCTTCTACCACCACACCAAGTCAGCCCTTACAATTCTCACCACTTTTTTTTAGTGTTCATCTTAAGCCAAATATATCTTAATCATACCCTGCCGATAAAATACAAATTCTTAAGTACCATGTGGTATTACCATAATCATATCTAAGTACTCAATCCACGAAAAAAAAAATTGTGGTTACAGGTGCAACTTTTGAGATCAAGAATTAATTCATCTGTGCATGCGTATTAGCAGACCAAAAGCTTCTGTGACAGATCTACCCACTCTTTATAAAAATACTCGCGACGAAATTACCACATTTTTTTCAGTGTTCATCTTAAGGCAAATGTATCTTAATTATACGCTGCCAATAAAATACAAATTCTTAAGTACTGTTGTGAATTTTCATCCACAATGCACTGTATCTTTGCTGATGTTGTTAGCTAAGGATTGCAGAGGATGGTGACGACTTCTACAAACTAGGGAAGGCTCAATGAGACCACAGTTTTAAAATGTTGACTTAAAACTAATTTATTTACAACTACTATTATTTACAAACAAATACTCATCACTAAACAAATAAATAAAGGACTTTTCCCCAAATGAATTATATCCCAAACAAACAAATCTCACATTACACTTGAAGCCGATGCAGGCTTCGTTACGTTAATCAAATATTAATTGGCAAAATATATTCTGCAAGTTTAAAATAATTTAGGAACTGAACCTCGGTGGACACATTTACAAATCTCAATCACTTGTCCTACCTCCCTTGTTGTACCATAAGATGGGTAATATAACAAAGAACCTCATAGTGCTTACACTTCTACAACCTATCTCTGATGTTCTGGATCGGAGAGCAGATCATCTAAGCCCGCTTCCACCTTTTATAGTCGTTCAATTAGGCGTAATTGCGGCTTTCCCGCCAAATGGATATGTTCAGATCGCGCATCAGCGCCGCCCAGACGGGACCGAAGCACGTTCGTCCAGCCCATGGGCAACCAGGAAAGACAACGTGGTTTTTGGCGTCCAGGGGCCCAACAAGATGGTGAAATGCATAACTTTTCACAACATCCTCCCACCTACAAAGTGGAGGGCTCACATGATAGACACTAAATCTCCATACAACTACTAACTCTCAATGAAGAAAGAAAAAAAAAAGGGGGCTTTTTCATGCTTGGCCCAATTCCAACCGGGCCCTGTTGTAGTTGGGTCAAATGTGACAATAAACTGCAATAAAAAATTGTTTGAGTGGCCTCTCTTAATCTATGCAACAACAATTATCGACTCAATTGCCTCAATTCTGTTGAGACGTTCTTCAATACAATTAAATCACTACCTGACCATGTAAGGTATTGAATATTTTAATATTCAACACCTTACATGGTCAGCATTTCAATCAAAAGAAGGGAACAAATATGATCATTAGCAATGAGTTTACATCATCCTTGAACACTGTACATTCTCCACTGTAGCCCTGCACTCGGAGTACCGATTCATCAGGAACTCGTGAAGTGCACGCTACTCAACTCTCTCCTTCAAGGCTCCCTTACAACTCACACTTATATAAAGTTCACCTCACTCACAATTTTTTCTGCCCTACACTGTCCTTCCTGCATCCACTGAGCCATTCTTTCTCGCTGTGCGAGGGCTGCTTTTCTGTGCAGCCTGGCTTGTCCAGTACTTTCCCCTTCACATCCCTGCGCTTGCTCTTCGGCAAGCTCGCTGCTATCAGTACTTACGCTGTTGAACACATTCCCATCGAGTCGTTCTGTCTCTCGACTATCACGCGCACTTAAATTGATCGGGTCATCCGTAATTCCTTCCTCTGTTGCTCTCTCGGCGTCTGGGTCGTCTTCTTCGTTGGACATTTCTAAGGGAACAATATGAATAATTGTGCGCAAGTGCGCCTCCCCTTCGTAAAGGACCTTGGCTGATTGTGCCACACCCTGGGGGTCAGTATACACTGTAAGGACCCTCCCAAGTGGCCATTCTCTGCGTTTTCTGGACTCATTCTTGACCAGGATGACATCGCCTGCCTTAAGAGGCATAACCGCTGCTTCCCTTGAATCATGGCGCTCCTTTAGCGCCGGTAAGTAGCCATCTCTCCAATAATCCTTGAATTTGCTGAGGGCGGTTGTCAGACAAAAATAACGATGACCAAGTTGCTTTGTTGTTGGGGTGTCCCACATCCCTTCGTGTGGCGTAACGGGTGGCAGAAGTTGAATTAAATCCCCTTGTATAAGGTGAGAAGGCGTAATAACTCCGTCGTCTCGCTCGTCACCTGAGTACATCAGGGGGCGATTGTTGATAACAGCTCGGCTGGCCATACAGGTGATCAGCAGTAAGTAAACCACTCCGGTGTCGGTCTTGATAGGTCCAGCGTGGTCCAATCCCACACATTCGAAGGGTCTGTTCAAGGTGGTTCTTGCAACAAGAAGTTGCGGAGGCAGTGGGAGTTTTAGCGGAGGCTTGAAGGTCATTTGACACATTCTGCATGCTCGGTTCACACCCTTAGCTAAAGTTCTCAATCCAGGCGTCCAGCATTCCGGCAGAAAGGTATGATTAACACATTGACACAACAATGGGCATGTGTTGCATGCAAATGATTTAGATATCATTTGACTAATTGACTCTTAGCTGGCAATAACAACAATTCAGCTTTCCATCCTACTGCACCAGCAATCCTGGAGCGAGTGTAAATGATTTGATTACAGATAGTTAAGTTCAACTGCTTTACAAAGTTACTTATGTGACTGGGAACTTTCATTCCTGATTCTAAATAGGCACAGGCAGACGGCAGGTGATGCCTCTGTTCTGAAAAGACAAGTTTAAGAAAGGCGTCAGCATCTGAACGAACAAATTTTAATACATTGAGCATTAGATTTAACATATAAGTAAACAAAACCTTACTCCCCTCCATGTGCCATAGTTCTCCCAGCTCTGCAAGTTCACCTTCATCTTTCAATTCCCTGACTGCAGCTGTCAAGCACGACTCATCTGACATCGTTGTCTTACAATGTTGAGGGAACATGTCTACAGGACCTGTTGCACGTAAAAAATGGGGGCCATTTTGCCACAGCTCGTTCTGTAGCAGATCTTTGGTGTTCATGCCTTCCGTGAGGATGTCAGCTGGATTTAACTTGGTGGGGACATACTTCAACTGAATCTCATGCCATCTCTGTAGAAATAGAATCTCACCAACTCAATTAGAGATGAAGCAATTACAGTTGGATTCCTTAGTCTCCACCCAACTTTTGGCAACCAAACTATCGGTCCACACAACCACACAAGCAAAACTCCACAATCCAAACAGGTGACTAGCTAACCTGAAAGCCACCATTAAAGCTAATAATTCCAGTCTGGGAATCAACAACTTACATTGCCTACGCGGCATAACCTGCATCCTAGAAGTAAGTAGCTGACTATTTCCTACTGCATCTCCAACATATGCTACTGCTCCATAAGCCTTACTGGAGGCATCTGCAAACACATTTTAGCTCGCTCTGTCTCATGATCACTCCTCTCTCAAACTCCAAAGCTTCCACTGACTCAAACTGCTCAAGTATCTCCCGAGCTTGACATTGCCTCTCCAGCGACAGCACCTCATCCCACTCAACCCCTTTTTCCCACAAATCCTGCAACAATAGCTTTCCCTTCATGAACACTGGACTAACTAATCGCAACGAGTCAAAATTTGACACTGGCAATGAAAGTAACTTACATTTCGTGAGTTTTCCACCCCTCACAGCCTCATTCATCTTCTTTCCACCCTTCAGACTCAGCACATCCCTACTTCTATCCCATTTCATGCCTAACACAGTCACTACACTTGGTTCATCAGCTTCCATTTCCTCATCAAACTCCACCACATTACTTGCCTAACCTGTTAAGGGCATACCCGTGTCTGCCAACAACGCTTTCACATGCTTGCATTCAGCTTTCATCTCAGGCACTGAATCATAAGTTTTCAAAAAGTTGTCCACATAAAATGACTTCATCAGCTCTCCTCTCCCATTATCCCTTAGATGTGTGTGTAACACCTGTTGCAGAAGGTACAGACTGGTGGTGACACCAAAAACCACCACTCTGAAGGCATAGGTTGCTGTTTTACTAGGCTTCTGTCGCCAGAGGAATTGTACGTACTTACAATCTGCGGAGTGTAAAAGGACACGGAGGAAGGCCTTACTAACATCACTAATGACAGCATAGGGGTTTGTTCGGAACCTCAACAACAAATTATAAAGCTCGACTAAATTCGGGCCAGCATATAGGCAATCATTTAGGGACAATTCGCCCTTACGCTTAGAAGATGCATTGAAAACAATGCGCAACGGAGTTGTGCTACACTCTTTCCTCATGCTAAAGTGAGGCATAAAATATCCATCGTTTTGGGTTTCAGAAACTTCTTCAATGAAGCCTGAGCTCAAATAAGTAACGAGGACTCGCTGGTATGACTCTCTGTACCCAGGATCCTTCTGAAACTGCTTTTCTAAAGCACTAAGCTGCACGGCAGCATTACTGTAATTGTTGCTGGGACGTTGCATCCCTTTGAAGGGTAAGCTAACTTGATAACCCAATCACGTCTTCACTACGCTCTATTCCACCTGTATCATCGCAGTTTTCTCAAACTCAGTGAATTGTTCACAAGGGGAAATGCCCAGGGTGTCCAGTCTCCACCAACAATCTACATCACGTTCATTTTCTATGATTCTGTGGACTCTCAACATGCACACATTTGATTTTACGACACCTTGCAGTGCCCATTGCAGTGTTTTCCCATAGGGGGCTACACCATTATGAGTAAAGAACAAGTTCACACCATCTACCTTCTCCATTCCAGTCACAAAATAACCAAAATAATCTGCTCCAGTGAGAAGACTGATGTCCTTCAACAAATCACTTTTCGCTTTACTATCAGCTAATGTATATCCCTTATCTTCAAGTTGTCTTTTGACGTTTACTAATCCCAAATTATGAATGGGGGTATCAACATGATCGTGAACAACTAACTTTACTCTAACCACCCATTTTCCAAGATGAATTCTACCACCAACTATTTCGTATTCTCCCGCGACTGATTGAGAAGCAAAGGGGCTAAATTTAACTTTACCTTTCCTATTACCTTCAGTTTCAATTTACGAGCCAATGATATTGATATAAAGCTCCTCTGGCTACCAGTATTTAAAAACATCCTGGCAGTAACTGGTTGTTTCTGATTGTACATAACTACTGTAGCGGTGGGTGACAAGGTGGTGGGTAATTCAGCACTTGGTTCGCTCTTTACAGTTTTCGTACTGGTGGAAGGTTTTTCATTTACTTTACTTTTACTTTGATCACTACAGTTGGAACTGAATACAACGGTTGGTCGAGTTCAATTCACACATTTTCCTTTGGAGGATTCAGGGGTGACTGTGACAGTCTTTCGGTATTGGACTACTGGTCGGGCGATTGTTTGGTGGGACGTACTCGGGTGTGTATGGTTAGAACGGTTTCCCGAGAGCACATCGTGAGACAATCTATTGCTGCCACTCCCTTCACAAATGAGGTGGTGATGCCTTTCAGTACAGAGTTTACAAGTTCGTCTACTGGGGCACTGATGACTCGCATGTCCTGTAGCTAAGCAATTAAAACATCTGCTATTGAGTATGAGTTGGCACCTTTTGGCAGCAGCACTGGAAAATTTGGTACATTGATACGCTGTGTGATTACAGTTACAGAATGGGCAACTCTCAGAGCGTGAGGCACTCGAGCGTGCAGTTTCAGTTTGAACATCAACTGAAAGATCCTCTCCCTTCTGGAGGGCATCATTCTCACATGAGCGAATTATGTAATCGATAGCAGAATACATTTCGTCAAGATTAAAGTCACACTTTCTCAGATGATCAGTAATGCGGCATTACACATCACCTTTTGATAGTTTCTGACACAATAGGCTAAGTAACATACCATGATCCAATGCTGCCCAGCTAAGTGGCTTAATTTGTTCAGTAAGGGCAGCAACTTCAACTCTGAACTTCTGCAAATCCTGATGATTACACTTAGGCATGGGTAAATCGGCTAACTTAAGGTGCAACACGACCAACGCTTGGTGCGTGTCACCATAGCTCTCTTTCAACAGCTTTCTTGCTATGGCATAGTTATGCGCAGTTATACTCAGGCTGCTAATCAGTCTGAGGGGCTCTCCTTTCAACATTCCAGTTAGATAAGTAAATCTAGTCACGTCGTCTAGATCAGGTTGATTATGAACTAGCACATCAAACAATTCTATGAAATTGCTATATTCGCTTCTCTCCCCACTGAAGGTGGGCAAGGGAATCTCTTTAAGTTGTGGCAATTCTTTCTTGGGTCAAACAGAGTTCGATAGGGAACTTATTCTGTCAACAATCAAGGTTATGGCGTTACGAGCGCGGTCTAAGACTTTCTTTTCCTAACTTCGCTTTCAACTTGGGGGTCAATAGTTACTAATGACTAGACATACACATCTTTAAGTACTTTCTCATCTGCTTTTATTCTATCAAGCGTTTCTTGATAAACAGACAAGCAATGAGACTCAACGAGGTCTCTGTGTGCTTGGTCTAAAGCGTCTCGCAGCAGGTTAGTTACAGTAGTAAAGAACTTAGGTTCTGTGTGGTTCGCCATTTTGATGGCTGAAGGGTGATAGATTTACAATACCAATGTGTAAAGAGAAGGGTGTAACTACTTTAATCTGTATAAGACGCGGTGCCTCCCATGGCCTCGAACATCTGACATACTTATTCTTTGCTTCAGAAAGACAGCCCATAAAAGCCGCAATAGCCTAGATGAAATTAAAACTTAGATAATTGTCAATAGAGAGGGAGTCTAGGTGCGAACGCTTACTACCTGAATGCCTAACTAAGGACTCCAGACTCCTTGAGGCAGCTGCATGCACAGTGGCACCATTCGCTGCCAAACATGATCGGTTACCTGGTTCGTATGAATCACTATAATAACCTTGGGACAACAGGTTCAAAAGCAAAGGCCTAGACCTTTTCCCCTCCCATGAACGTCTTTAGGTGAGCACAATCTCCGTATCTCCACTGAGGACTGAGAGGTAAAGGCAGGAGACAGAGGGCACAGTCCATGAACATCCTGGGATGTTAGTCCTCGTTTGGGAACCCCAGGAGTACAGGCCTGTCAGCAGGTGGAGCCAATGTGACTGACAAGGCTGCATCCATGGAGTTGCCAACTGAATGAGGGGACACTGTCCCTGACAACACACTAATACATTAGATGCAAAAGATTCAGACTTGTTACAAAAGAATTCAATCCTAGATTTTACAGAAGCAAGACCAAACTGCATTGAATCTAACCTGCTACCCTGAGCTGACTTAGTGGGTGAGGAAGGACATGACTCTACTAGAGAAGAATCAATAGACTTAGCTATCTCTTGATCTGACGTTACCTCTAAGGAAGATGTAGATGCAAGACTAGCTGTTCTCTTTACACTCCTTCTAGATCTATCCTTCTCTCTTCTAATACAATACTTTACCATCTTCTCTATCTCCTGCAAAGACCACTCCCTGCAATGATCACAGTGGTTGTCCAAATCACAAGATACCCCACAATGATCAATGCATAATTCATGTGTATTGTACTTTTCAAAGCAACTAATCTGGTCTTGCAACCACTTACCATGCAAAATCTAAGAGATTTTGATAAGGAAGATTGAGAATAAGAATCCATAGTGTACAAAACAAACTACAGGCAAGGCGATTCAATTCGATAACCATGAAAAAACAAACCCAACTTCAGAGACCTTGTCTCCACAGCCGTCCATGTTCATCGACAAAAATATAAAGAGCAACCGAGACAAGACATTCGCTGTCTTACCCCAACACTACAAAGGGTGGGGGAGTAACAACCATTGGGAGTGTTGGTGAATGATTGTTTCAATTTTAACAGTTGGAGAACCGTTGCCAAGTAGTCGCAGATAAAGCTAAATTATAGAGGGTGAGTTTCACCTCAAAAATAATGGTTTACCAGAAAACACTCGCCTTTACATTTATATCTATGACTAGGTGTGTTAGTTTTCTTTGCTTGCTAAATGCACATCACTCTTAACATTCACACCTCTTTACTAACATTTTTTGGCAGGAAAGCATATCAAGTTATCTACATATTTTCGCACTTTAGGTTTCCTCATAAATCAATTATATACCAAAATCAATCAGAAGATTGCATCTCAGAAGCCTTAGATTTTATTAGGCCTATACATCATTAGTGCAACATATGGGCAGTTTGAACATAACCTAAGACTCCAAATCTCTGAGAAAGTTACCTGTAATTTATATTGTTTTTTCTAAAATATTTTTTTGACTGCTGAGCCTATTTTTTATAGCATATAAGAAATATAGCATATTTCTTATATGCTATACAGGTAGTTATGGTGACCATTTCTTGTAGCAAGTTGTGCGGGTTGGCTTTGTCAGCTTAGCCAACCTTATCACATTATGCTTTGATCTTAACAGTGCAAAAAAATACGATTATATTCAATTAATATCATGTAAATTACAAATAATATCAGAGAATAAAAGATATCATCTATTAATCCATAAAGAAAACAATGTTAACTGTGAATTCATACTTATCAACATATATGACAATGGAATTAAAAAAAGGGGGTTAGCACTACTTGGCAACCAAACATTTTCTGTTGCATCTGAGATTTTGGACAATATAAAAAGAATCATATTGCACGATATTTGAGCATGACTGTACAGCAGCAAGGCCTTAACATCCAAGATGCAGAGGACTTTACGAAATGATGAGCTGCAGAGTTGAGTAGAGGTGGCTGACGTGCTTTGATAAACCTGGAAGTAGAATTAATTTA
>NC_089752.1:73492819-73517819 GCF_040412425.1 Macrobrachium rosenbergii | reverse complement strand
CCTTATGATTCCTGCAAATACACTGTCTTGCAAGTTTGCAGATATTCCTCGACTGCGGAATCTCTTGGCTCTATCCCATGTGCAGTTCCCTTTCAACCCCTTCTGCAATGTTCCTGTTATGAAGACATCACCAGCTAGAATATTTATCCGGTGCAGAATTCATGCATTTAAGCAGGCCTTATTATTATCGGCCAGTAATTCGTCATTCTTCTGATCTGTGTTGTTATGTAAATATAATTAATTAAGCGAACCCTTAAGTTTATGTGATTCCCTCACATGAAGAAGACCCTAAGCCACACATTCCCTTTGTTTTGTCTACGAATTGTCCTAATATTGAGTCAGATGTGTGATAAATAAAAGGAACTTCCCTGCATCATCCGTTGCCGCCCAGAATCAAGTAAGTACCCCCTTAACATTTGTAGCTACTGGCATACCTTGCCAAGAATCCGATTGCCTTGCAATTATCAGCAGAATAGCAACTGCTAGCTGGTCTGCATAATTTTAAAGACAATCTTGATATCACACCCCGCTTCATTTTTAAGCACATGAGAAGAGCCAGTTCCACAGCGTAAGTACGTGTCGAAATATTTTGTTTAGGTAAATGCTAGGTGTGAAAAGTGACTGCAATCAGCGTTAGGTAATTGATAGACCACGTGCATGCCGAATTAGTTCACGAGAAGAGAGAGAGTATTAACAGTTTCACGAGATTTTTGTGCTATTGCATGTTAGCTGCATGTTTTAAGAATAAGAAGCTAGGGAGCAACTCAGTCGAATAGTTAATAAAAGGAATAAAGCCCCTATTCCTTCGTTCACATGATAAGGACAATTTGAAAGTCCTGAATTCCAAGATAGGCACACCGTAGGCGACCACCAAGGCTTTGAATCCAGCCATTTTCGCATCGCTGGATTTATCCCCCCCCTCTCCCCTTCTCTCTCTCTCTCTCTCTCTCTCTCTCTCTCTCTCTCTCTCTCTCTCTCTCTTGCACTCCTTCGCTTGATCAATAGGAAAGCTAGGAAGTATTTAGGTATCTAAATTTCCACTCTCAAGATGAGAGAATAGTCAATTCCAGGCCACGTGGGTCCATCCCTAACCTTCTGCCATCTTTGATTTGTGAGTTCCATTAGAAATTCCATTGTTAAACCGCATGCACAGTGCACACATGTAAATCCCTTTCTTTCGCTCGCTAATCTTATCCGCATTTTTGAAGGCAATAAACTTTAGCGAAAATTCCCTCGTTCATTCATCACAAAAGGGTAGCCCCAGGCAAGGCCAATACAGTAGAGGTCAGACGGAGAAGAAATTATCGGTGACTCACCTTCCAGAGTGGGCCACAATTCACCCCATGCCGACCCAACATTCCCACCTGACCCTTTTAAGTGACCCGTGCCGACAACCACAACTTAGTACTGCGAAAGTATACGTTCAGGGGTCACTCTGAACCCAGACAGCCACACCTAGGGTCTTTCTGGAGATGTGGCCCACGAAATTTGTCTCGGCCGTTTCTCTCCGACTGACCTATACTGTATTGGCCTTGGGCCCAGGTAACGAAAACAGAAGGCCAGACACGCGGTCCAGAATAATCACCCCGCCCCTACTCCCTCACCCGCCTGACTCATTCATTGTCGGCAGATGTTACGAGCCCAGAAGTAAACATTTGAGTACAAGTGCGAGCTAAGTTGTTTTGATACGAAGAATAACTTTCCCTCTCCCAACATGTTATAAGATTAAGCATCTTTTTTTTTTTCTTTTCTTACCGTCGTGCGTTGGAGATCGATAGGATCAATGTACTGTTTTCATTACGCCACATTTTAAAATTATTTAACGGAGCAAGGAAAATATCCTTTTCACACCGTAAGTGTATAACCCAGTAAGCCTTTTCTTTATTAGTTCTGCAGCGTCTCTCCGCAAAATAAAATATACATAAAGGCTTACTTTAGCATGGGCTAATTTTTTGTTCATTAAGAACAACTAAGTCTATTCAGACATATTAACAAACACCCTAAAGTTTGTCTTACTCAGGCATATTAATTTTTAACAGCCTTTCAGACACCCTGAGGTTGTCTTATTCAGACATATTTGTCTTATTATTTCATCTTATTCAGGCACACTAATCTTCATTCATTCTGAACAATTGAGTGTTTCAGATTTGTCTTATTCAGACATATTAAATTTTAACTAAGACTTTTCAGACATATTGATTATTTGTCTTATTCAGACATGAATTAACTGTCTCTTCAGACATCCTGATTTTCTTATTTAGACATTAAATTTTCATTCATTCTGAACAGTTGAGCTTCCAGACCTCCTGAATTTTGTCTTATTCAGGCATATTAAATTTTAACAGTCTTATTTAGACACCTTTGTCTTACTCAGACATATTTGTCTTATTCAAACACACTAATCTTCATTCATTCTGAACAATTTAGTGTTTCAGATTTGTCTCATTCAGAAATATTACTTTCACAGTCTTTTCAAACACCCTGAGGTCTGTCTTATTCAGATATATCCATTTGCATTCATTTTGAACCACTGAGTCTTTTCAGACACCTAAAATTTAAGTCTCCCCAGACAACTAAGACTTTTCAGACACCTTGAGTCTCTCAGGCATATTGTTTTTCTAGTGGGTACAGCCCATATAAAACCATTATTTCAAGATGTCTACGACAAACAGAGCCCAACAAAACGAGGACTTAAAATTCTACATGTCGTTGGAAAGGACATGGGGCTATCAGGACAAGCCTTGAGGGAATGGGTCCAAGAGAGGGTAGACGGTGCCAAGGCGGAAAGAGAGGCAGAAAGGCAGGAGGGGGGGAAGGAAAAAAAAGCCCAGGAGAAACGAGCAGAGGCAGAAATAAGGGCCCAGGAGAAACGAGAAGGGGCAGAAAAACAGAAGGAGAAAGAAAGAATAGCCTAGGAGAAACAAGGAGAGGCAGACAGAAGGGCCCAGGAGAAACGAGAAGAGGCAGAAAGACAGGAGAGGGAGAAAGAAAGAATAGCCCAGGAGAAATGAGAAGAGGCAGAAAGACAGGAGAAGGAGAAAGAAAGAATAGCCCAGGAGAAACAAGGAAGGGCAGAAAGAAGGGCCCAGGAGAAACGAGAAGAGGCAGAAAGACAGGAGAGGGAGAAAGAAAGAGCTCATCAGCTTGCAATGGCGGCTCAGAGCGGGCACAGCACCCCAATGCCCTCTCCTCATTCAACCCTCAGCAGTGTAGGCTCCCTCATA
This sequence comes from Macrobrachium rosenbergii, assembly GCF_040412425.1. Taxonomy (NCBI): domain Eukaryota; kingdom Metazoa; phylum Arthropoda; class Malacostraca; order Decapoda; family Palaemonidae; genus Macrobrachium; species Macrobrachium rosenbergii. The sequence continues at coordinate 73,514,595 of NC_089752.1, read as the reverse complement.
AGAAAATGGGACGAAGCCAAGCCTGGAGCCTGGCTTGACCATATTGAAAAGGTCCTGACGACCTATCAACCCTCTACCGAAGAAGTGTCTCTGATCCTGGGATGGCACCTTGAAGGAAAGGGTGCCATTGCATTCAAAGCTCTCCCCCCTGAGGGTCAAGGAAATCTTGACCTTGTCCGCCAAGCTATTATAAAAGCTTTTGAAATAACTCCTGACCGTTGAAGGAAAAGGTGGAGAAATATGCCCAAAGAATCAGGCCAAACCTGGTCTGAGTGGATCTTTAAAAAGGCCCAGACCTTAAAATGATGGCTAGAATCTCTCAAAGCCTCTAGTGTGGAGGACATCCTCAAGCTCATCCATCTCGAGGACTTTTTATTTTACGCCCCACCAGCTCTCGCCACCCATCTATTTGACAAGGTGCCTAAGACAGTGGCCAAGTGCTGTCGCTGGGTTGACACTTGGGACACCAATCACCCTCAGCTTATTTCCCATGGAAGAAAACTATATCCCTCCTCACCTGCCTCAACCAACTCCCAGCAAGCTAAGAAGGGGCAGAAAGAAGGACCCAGGAAAAACGAGAAGAGGCAGAAAGACAGGAGAGGGAGAAAGAAAGAGCTCATCAGCTTGCAATGGTGGCTCAGAGCGGGCACAGCACCCCAATGCCCTCTCCTCATTCAACCCTCAGCAGTGTAGGTTCCCTCATAAGAAAATGGGACAAAGCCAAGCCCGTAGCCTGGCTTGACCATATTGAAAAGGTCCTGACGACCTGTCAAACCTCTACTGAAGAAGTGTCTCTGATCCTGGGATGGCACCTTGAAGGAAAGGGTGCTATTGCATTCAAAGCTCCCCTGCCCCCGAGGGTCAAGGAAATCTTGACCATGTCCGCCACTATTATAACTCCTGACCGTTGAAGGAAAAGGCGGAGAAATATGCCCATAGATGATTTTTTCTTTTATGCTCTGCCAGCTCTCGCCACCCATCTATGCGACAAGGCGCATAAGACAGTGGCCGAGTGCTGTCGCTGGGCTGACACTTGGGACACCAATCACCCTCACCTTAGTTCCCATGGAAGAGAACTATATCCCTCCTCATGTGCCTCGACCAACTCCCAGCAAGCTAAGAATGGGCAACCCTATAAGAAACCAGTGTGTGGGTACTGTAAAAGAACAGGGCACTCCACTGAACAGTGTTGCTTGAAGGCTGAGGATCAGCCTGAAAACTCCTTTACGTCCTCTAATGGGACAACACCCCGAGCCATACTTGGATCGTGGATGAAGGGTAAGGGGCCTGCTCCCCCCTATGGGACAGGTCCAGGTAAAGATTATTGTTGGACTTATTGCCTGGATTGCAAGGTCTATGGACACTCTGCCCAATGGACAAATTGCCCTAATAATAATAAATCAAGTACGCCAGCCCTTGCCTTGGCCGTCACCAATCTAACATCTTTAGGTCCTCCAGCCCAGGGTCCCATTTACGGAGCACTTCCCTGAGGTAGGTGCCCTGCCAGCCAGGTCAAAGTATTTGATGATTTTGGCGCACAAATGTCCCTCATAAGGGAAGATAAAGTTCCCCATGGAGCTATCATTAACAGACAGAAACTCATCACGATTGAGGGTACCAATCGCTTCAAAATGATACTCCCTACCGTCAAGTTGAGGATCACGAGACATCATTGATCTGAAATCTGTGACCTCGCAGTCACCAGACACATTCCTGGAGGTTATGACCTCCTCCTGGGACAGGACTTCCAGTCCCCATCTAAGTTAGAGCAATCCAGGAGTCCAAATCCACTAAATCATTATTTAGGCACGAGTGAAATTCAAATGCCTGATTTCGTTCCACTGCCCGTGCCACCTGAGTGCAATGTGCAGTGGCCCCTCTTGATTCACCATCTCTGCCAGTTTCACTTGGGTGCACTGAGCAGTGCCAAGCTACGTACATCCCGAACAATGAGCAAATTCCAAATCAATCAGTGCCTGGCCCTGCCTTAGTGCCAGTGCCAGAGCATGCCCCTGATCTCCATTCCAGAGATCCCAGTCCGGGCCCCCTCTCTTCTCCTGGCTTGGCTCCACTACCAACGCCGGTAAGAGAGACTGATCCTTCCGACCACAGCAGAAGCTCACCCAAAGGTGCTGCCTCGCAACCCATGCCTTAGCTGGTCATTCTTACCTGCGAGCCTCTCACACCCCCCACAACCGCTTCCTCTCTGCCTCAGTCCGCAGCAGACACAACAATGAGTAAGGATTCTGCCATATCTCAATTGGCCAATGAACTCAAGGCACTGCGACAGATCATGATAGAGCTGGCAAGAAAGGCCCCTGCGTCAACTGTCAAAGAAACCAACACAGGTGGCACTCAAATACCCTCCACGGGCTCGGTTCCACCGATTCCCCGACCGAGACAAACCATCACAGTAAGAGAGGTCCGTGGAGGAAATACTACAGGCGTGGGTAATTCCATGTAGCTTAAAGAGAGCTCCTGAGCTCATCTGGCGTCCGTGCCAACCTGGCACAGTGCCATCCCTTTATCCTACGAAGACTTTGGCACCCTATCCAGAAAAGGATGTCAGGGTCCTTCCCTATCGTATTTTCCTTATAACTCTATCCTTTATTCTTCCCCCCCTTAACATTTTCCTTCCTTACTTTTGGTTATTACTCACATTTATTTATGCCTTACCAAGGCCCTCCATTTTATGTTAATCCCTTCTGCCCATGCAGAGTGCCATTGACAGATATGCCAACTGTATAAGTCCTACGACTTCCCTTTCATGCTAACCGCAGCATGATGCATTCAAAATATGATATGCCATCACCATTAGTTATTATTATATAAATGCCAACTTGGCACAGTGCCATTATTGCAGATGCTGGCAAATGATCCTGCCAGAGGAGTTGCGCCCTCTTGCTACCTTTGCGGCCGTCTTGGGCCAGGAAATGTTCCTTGTTGTTTTCCATAGGCTAAGGATGTAATTTTGGCATATGTAATTGCCATCTCTGTTTTACAATCATTGATTACTCTGAATCTGTCTTCTATTCTCTTGTGAACCTCTGTACTGCTTTCTCGAGTCTCAGACTCGCGACCTTGTGTTTATCATGCCCGAATGGCACTGAGCCATTGATCAAGTATTGTGGAAACACCTGACAAAGACTACGCTTACCTTATTGTAATGCCTATTCAAGGCACACTAACTGTATGTGTGCAAAACTCGTAACTGATTATTATTAAGAGTGCATGAAGTATCTCTAGAATTAACCTAGTATTAATTCATTGTTTTAACTATACCATTTCGTTGTGCAAAAATATTCTAATTAACGCTGCCTTAATGTATTAGCAATTTAAAGATAAAAATATGTCATCTCTAGCAGCAAATAGTTATTCTGCATTAACTTAAATGTCACAATGCTGCTTTCCTCTTGAAATTAATTGCTATGCAGAAGCTTAAGTTAAATTATAAGGCACCAAAGGGAAATGAGAGAGAAGTAAAGTAATTAAGTGAGTTTGCTTGCTGGTAATCATTCTCACCCGATCTAGGGTGTGAATGCTAACTTGGTTGGGGAGGTCCAACGACTGGAGGCATTTTTCTCACAACCTCACCCGTTTCTTGCATTTGCCACCTAATTGAGAAGAAATAAAAATTATTGTCCCTCATTTACTACTAGAACTGAGGTCTCAATTCGCCCCTTCATAACCTCTCTCATTCCCAAAATGGTTAAGACTAACTCTCTCTTTTTGTTCAGAGTGATTGCTTTGGGCCCAATTGCAGGTAGTCCTGCATCCAGCCAGGCCTGGGGGGGCCGCCAAAAGGAGAAAGTTTCCCCCCCCCCCCATTCTGAACCCACATGGGTTGACTATCACCACGTAGTCCACCATGCGACCAATCTTACAGAAAACGTGAAAAGATTGACTTCGGCGCCACCTGAAAAGACGCGGTGCGTAATCCTCGAAGGTTATAAATAGACTCTGCAAGAGAAAACAGGAGAGAGAATGCTTAGAACATGACTCGAGGACAGACGTCCTTGCCTTGCCTGTCCCTTTGAATCTTCCACGTGTCGACCCCGGGGCCTTGACCAGTATATATTGTAGTGGCATTATAATTCCTTCCTCCATCGCCAGCGCAACATAAAAAGAAGGATATTGTCATCTTGACTAAGGTAATATGCTGGAATAAGGCCCTTTCTAGCCAGTCACAAATCCTGTTATTTCTCTATCTAATATTCATTTATTTTTCCATTGTGTGATCACCTCAATATTTTGTGTTGGAGCATCCAGAGTTATCTGGCACCATCTGTGCATTCCGCAGTTTACCTTTTGAGCGCCTTATGATTCCTGTAAATACATTGTCTTGCATGTTTGCAGATATTCCTCGACTGCGGAATCTCTTGGCCCTATCCCATGTGCAGTTCCCTTTCAACCCCTTCTGCAATGTTTCTGTTATGAAGACATCACCAGCTAGAATATTTATCCTGTGTAAAATTCATGCATTAAGCAGGCCTTATTATTATTGGCCAGTAATTTGTCATTCTTCTGATCTGTGTTGTTATGTAAATATAATTAATTAAGAGAACCCTTGAATTTACATGATTCCCTCACATGAAAAAGGCCCTAAGCCATATATTCCCTTTGTTTTGTCTATGAATTGTCCTAATATTGAGTCAGATGTGTGATAAATAAAAGGAACTCTCCTGCGTTATCCATTGCTGCCTAGAATCAAGTAAGTACCCCTTAACATTCGTAGCAATATATATATATATATATATATATATATATATATATATATATATATATATATATATATATATATATATATATATATATATATATATATATATATATATATATATATATATATATATATGTGTGTGTGTAAGTATGTATGTATATATACATACATATATACACAAACAGCTACAAATGTTGCTTAGTATCCAATATGCTGCACCTCAGAAATAATACCGAAGGGGAATTATAATTGAAAAGTGGTTCGACACCTGACAGTTTCAAACTGCCGAACAGCGAGTGCCAATGGTGTTCAGTGGATGCTCTAAACCACTCGGCTCCCATGATAGACAGGTAGTTCATAGCATCCACTGAACGTCGTTGGTACTCACTGGTAGCCAGTTCGATCCTGTCCTGTGACGAACCACTTATCAATTATAATTCCCCTTCGGTATTATTTTCGAGAAGAAACGAACTGGATATTAAAAGACATTTGTAGGTTAATGTTTGTGTATATAAAAATCACGAGGATGTGATCAAAATTCATATGCATATATAATATATCTATACATAATTATATATATATATATATATATATATATATATATATATATATATATATATATATATATGTATGTATGTATGTATGTATGTATGTATGTATGTGTTTATATATATATATATATATATATATATATATATATATATATATATATATATATATATATATATATATATATATATATATATATATATATATATATATATATATATATATATATATATATATATATATATATATATATATATATATATATATATATATATATATATATATATATATATATATATATATATATATATATATATATATATATATATATATATATATATATATATATATGAGATTATGTGTATGTTTTGATTTGATGTCTATGATTTTGAGATGTCTTTATTTCTTACAGGTGTCTCTTGTGTTCTGTATTTTGATATAATTTTCAGTTATTTCATATGTTTTGAGGTGACTTTGTAATGCATAATCATGTTTATAACACACCATGTTCGTGGAAGTTAAAGTTTAAATTCTGTAGCAAGAGAGAGAGAGAGAGAGAGAGAGAGAGAGAGAGAGAGAGAGAGATTCTGGAAACATTATCAGATAACCATTTCCTGTGTACCCAGCTATATTTGACCAAAGAGAGGTTGCATTGGAAGGGCCAAATTGCCTATCTTTGACGAGATGGCAGTTCTCAGCCGAATGCTTGTTACATGTTTATCATGTCTGCCTGTTCTGTAATTATTATTTTTCTCTATGCTTTATTATGTGTTCCATAATCTGAAAAGAAGGGAAAGGGAGGAGAGATAGTGTGACAAGTTGACAGGACTTTTTAAGCCAAATCGTTCGCAAATCTATTTCTATTTACCCAAGTGCTTAACTCAGAGCAGGAAATGTCAGTCATACAGATAAAGGAAGAAAGGGGCTAAAGTTATTCTAAGATTTGAAGTGGCTAACTGGCAACTTAGTTTGAGGATAAAACCAGATCACTGGACTAACAGAGTTAGTCTACTAAGAGATCTCAAAGACACAAGAAATCCCTCTCTCTCACTCTCTCTCTCTCTCTCAAAACATATCAGGGTATACTGGTTGCTCTCCTAAAAACATATAAGTTTTATAAAGCTCTCCCACGAAATGTTTATTTGTGTATGGTCCTAAAATATTTGTGTTCTTCAAGCATTGTGTTTATATATTACCAAAGGAGTAAGGTAATGTGCTTATTTGCTTGTATTGTGATTATGTGAAAATTGAAGTGTTATCTTTGAGAAAGTTTTAGAAAGACGTGAGTTTAGCCTTTTTTTTTAAAGTGAAGGTAATCTTTTTTGTCTTAGTGGCATTGCTGTTGGTATATTTCCATTTTTTGCATATTTCATTCTTATATGTCTGTGTGTAATTTCACAATGTTAACCAAAGATTTGTGTTGGTGATTACTTAGAGTTTTGTTGATGTTAATTTGCATTACTGAGATTTCAGTGCATACTTATTGTTGAGATTTCAGTGAGTACTTGTATTGATTCCCATTTATAATAATATATTAGTGAACACTTGGGCTAATTGCAGATGTTCAGATTTATATCTAAAACTTAAGTGAAAGTTAATGGTTTTAATTTTACTTAATTAAAGTGATTTCATGATAAATTAAAGTTTCGTGACTTAATTTTGGTTAAGAAATACGTAAATCTTACACTGTTATCAAGCAATAGTGAATCTTTTTGAGATTGTGAACTCTGCTTATAACTTTTGAATTTAGAAATAAATTTGTCTATTTAAAGTTTTAAAAAGCACAGTGTTTCATTTTGACCAGCAGTGATTAGAGATATTTGTGTGTGTGTGTACAAGGTAAGTGATATATCTGTTTGTTCACCTGAGACTTATCTAAGTGAAATAGAACCAGGGAAACAATTATAGTATTTGTTGGAGTGATGCCTTTTTTCCCCCTAGTCTGTTTATAGCTTATCAGTTGTTAGCTCACCCATAACTTGATAAATTTAGATTGAATTTTCAAGTGTTAAGCAAGCTTTAAGGGATCACTGTACCTTTAGAGTATTCAGTCTTCATATTTTTGTTATGAAGCCTCAAGTGTCTGGCTGAAGTGAAGTAAATTTTGTGGTCTTATTATTTGTGTAATAATCAGGTACTTGATCACTTCGTGACAATATATGTATATATATATATATATATATATATATATATATATATATATATATATATATATATATATATATATATATATATATATATATATATATATATATATATATATATATATATATATATATATATATATATATATGAATGACAATCTTTTCATTGAAATGATCATTACTCTCCAATCAGAGCAAAAAGGGTTAAGAAGATAAGTAAAGCCACAACAAAAATCTGTCAGACTTCGCTAATGTAGAAGCCTTGAAGTTTCCCCTTTTGTAGGCAGGTATGCAAAGATATGCAAACCTTTATCCCGCCCGCGGAAAACCTCAGAAGGAAGTTTCAAAACAAAGTTCACTCGAAATAGCAAAGCAGTCGTTCCACACCACAGCAGAGCTGTTAATATCCGTCAAAGTCTGGCGGTTCAGATGTTGCTGAAGGTCTCCCTTTGTATCAGGAGCCCTGACTCCTTTGCGAGGGACCTGGAGTCTTTGGACTATCTCGCGACTCAGTTCACAAAGCGAAGTTCTTCAGTTCTCAGTGCAAAGAGATTTGCGTCAACAAGGCAAATACGGATTTGGCTTTCAGTCAAAAGAATACGTAAGATGTAGACTGAAACAAGAATTCGCGGCTTCATTGGAAAATGTGTAAAAACAGTGTATATTCTTTTCTTTCGCCAGAAATTAGATTAAGAAAAAGACTGGGATGTAGTCTGAAGAGGGAGCTTTGGTTGTCACTGGAACATGATGAGAAAGCTTATGCGATTCGGAATTTTCGTGAAATGGAGGTAAAAGATACAGACAGGGAATTAAATTTTCGTAGAATTTCCAATAATGTAAAAGATGGTGATTTTGTTCTCCAATGGAAGTCAAATAAAAAGCCTAGGTATCTTGGTTTTCAGTAAAGTTCTATAATAAAAAATTTGGATTTTGGAGTTTGAACTTGGTGAAATTCAATTCAAGAATAAAGATTTCGGCTCTCTGCGAAAAATTAAATTAATAATGGATAAGGATTAGTCTAAATAAAATAATAAAAAATTACAAACACGAATTTGGATTTCTGTCAAATGTTAAAAAGATAGAACGAGATTTGGATTTATGGTATAATTTAGATAAAAAATTAATTGGATTATTTAAGGTACCAGTTAGATAAACACAGGTAAGCGTCGGAGTTTTGATTCCAATGAATATGAAAAATGAGGTTGGAGTAATGGTTTGGATTTTAAAAGGATATAAAAATTTAGGATCAGGATAAAGACCATACAACGAAAGCGAACAAGAGCCAGATAGAAGACTAAGCTTCCATAGAGCACTAGCAAAAGCAAATGGAGTTTTTAGTGGAGATATAACGGAAACTTTTGTGGACTTGCGTCATATTTTGAAATAAGAGACTAGAAGGGGATTTATATTTAAAGTTTATTTCAAAATTGCTTACACTAGAAATAAGAAAAGCAAATGGAAAATCTTCGACAAAAATTCCAAAATAAAAAATGTTTTAAGAACAGTAGGTGAAACCGAGTGAAAATTTTAATGGATATTGGAAATATTAGTCCAAAGTTAATCCACAGTCTGAAATCAGTTATAACATCCAAAAGAATAAAACCAACATTTGTGTTCGGGCTTCCACTGAAAACTTGTGGGTCCTGAAGAAATTTAGTTGCCTGTCACATGTAATTAAATATCTTTCTTCCTTGAAAAGATATCATTAAATAATAGATAATACAACATTTTTCTCTTTTGATAACTTTTCTAGATTTTTTAGGTGCAGTAACTCCAGGAGAGAAAAAAACTAGAGAAGTTGAAGGAAATCTAAGCTTATTTCGATGCTAAGCAGGTGTCAATCTGCATTAAATGCTAATTCCACTGAGGTCAACGTTGCCATTGCAGGCTTTACTGCTCAGTTCCAACATTTAGTAAGATTAATTGTGTAATTTTATAAAAAAGAAAACACATTAAAGTTTTCGGGGTAAAAGTTTCTAGCGTTGTTGACGAAACTTTTAAAATAACGAAAGAAAAACAGTCTGACATTCTTTCGCTTGGTTTATTTTTCCTCTTTTAAAGGCCTTCATTTGTGTGGGTTTTGTGGTTGCTTCTTCCCCTGATATATTCACAGGACAGTTTTACAGGCAGTCCGCGGACTTTATCCAGCCCAGGCCCGGAGAAAAAAAAATGCAGGTCATCTGATTTGGGTTTGACTCGAAAGGAAGGACTGACCTGCCTCATGTAGGATGAAAAATGACAGACGATGAAAATGGGAAAATGGAGGCAGATAGAGTTCCAAACCGTGATATCAAGAGAAAAGGAACATTCACCGAGCTGTAATTTTTTGCCTTGACAATTGCTCTGATGCTTAACCTCGTGTTTACATTGACCTCTCACAAACGCCGGTGGTGTTTGCTTTGTACTGAGAAGTCCTTATGCTAACAAGGGCCCTTGAGGTAAGGTGCTAAACTGAACAAGAGGCTTGGTGTGTACCTCAGGACTCCATACAGTCAATCAAGACTCACAAGTTCCGTCTTTATGGTTATAAAACTCTAATAAGTATGTCTTTGCCAAAGGTGCTAAAGACATACTTATTAGAGTTTTATAACTACTTATGGCTTCGAAATTTATTTCCTGATGAATGGCGTAAAGCTATAATTATTCCTATCCCCAAACCTGGAAAAGATCCCAGTAATGTAAACAATTACAGACCAGTTTCTTTAACAAGTTGTTTATGCAGATTACTAGAGAAAATTGTAAATGCTCAACTAACATGGTACATTTGAGAAAATAATATTTTGACTCCCACTCAATTTGGGTCACAATGTAACAGATCTACACTGGATTCTCTGTCTAACTTGGAAGACCACATACGAAGAGGATTTGAACGCAAACAAATTACAATAGTCGTCTTTTTTTGACATTGGAAAGGCAAATGATGCTACTTGGAGATATGCAATATTAAAAACATTACATAAAAACAGCATTCGTGGACATTTACCTAGGTTTATCCAAAACTTTCTGACAAATCGCACTTTTCAAGTGAGAATTGATGATGTATTGTCAAATACATTTCCACTTGGAAATTTCCACTTGAAAATGGTGTTCCACAAGGAAGCGTCCTCACTGGCACACTATTTACTCTAGCAATAAATGATATCGGTAATAATCTACCTGTCGGAATTAAAAGTAACTTGTATATGGATGATTTTGCCACATGTTATTCAGCATCTCGCATAAAACACGCAGAGCAAATCATTAATAAAACTATAATAAAAATAGATGAATGCGCCTCATCTGCAGGCTTCAAATTTTCTATACAAAATACTCAAGCAGTAATGTTTTATAAAAATAAATAGTGGAAAGGAAATAGATTTAAAAATCAGAAATCATTCCATACCGATTGACCAAACAGCAAAATTTCGGGGATTAGTATTTGATACTCACTTGAACTGGAAAGCCCATATCACATGCATGAAATCAAAATGTAAAAGAGCATTAAACCTAATTAAAAAATCTATCGAACACTACTTTGGGAGCCAATAGACATACCCTTACTGTTCTGCATAAAGCAACAGTGCTGTCTATCGTTCATCATGGAAGCGAAATACATGGCTCGGCATTAGACGCAACAGTGAAAACAGTAGACCCAGTTCATAATGACGGCCTTAGAATATGTTCAGGAGCTTTTCGATCATCACGAACATCTTTACAAGTTGAATGTGGTGAACTCCCTCTCTATCTTCACAGAGGGCCAGTAAGAATGAAGAGTGCTCTGAGAATTCAGACAACTGATCCTCCAATCAAAAAATTATTTGGATTAAGAGATGTGTTTATAAACAACCATCCACCTAGAAGATTGTTTGAGTTGCTAAGTATAAATATACAATTGCTTTTAATGTTAAAATTACCTCCTCCTTGTACAATGAATAAAATGAGAATTTTTACACACTTGAAATATTTATCAAAAAGTTATTCATTTACCCCAAAACACCATAGACAACATACAGTAGAACATATAATCCAAAAAGGTCCACATTACGCAATATACACCGACGGCTCCAAATCACAATATGGAGTGGAATGTGTTGCAGTATCCCCAGACAAAAGGTATCTGTTCTCTGTACCAGATAATGCCTCAGTATTTACAGCTGAGTTATGTGCAATGGCGTCACCACAAAAATAATTAAAGAAGCCTCATGTAATAATTTTGTGATTTATAGTGACTCCAGAAGCGCTATAGGAGCCATTCAAAGCTATAATAAAAAAATAATATTGTACAACAAATTAAGTTTTCACTCATAAATTGTATAATAACTGAAAAAATATTGAAATATGTTGCATCCCTGCCCATGTAAGGATTAAAGGAAATGAAGAGTCTGATAAAGCCGCTAAAGAAGCAGTCCACATGACAAGAGCAAATGTAGACATCCCTGTTAGTGACCATATAAGATACATAAAAACAACCATTGTAAGTAAATGTCAAAATATATGGAATGAAGAACCTGAAAATAATAAATTAAAACAGATAAAATCCAGTGTTGGAAAATGGAGTTTATCATATTAGAGAGAGACACACACACACAAGTAACTCTGACACGTCTTCGAATAGGCCATACTCGTTTGACACATGGACACTTAATGAACAGTCCATGCGGCACTCCTCCTGAATGCCCAAATTGCAAAGTGTTGATAACAATCAAACATGTATTGTGTGAATGTCCAAAATATAACCTGCAGCGATGATCAAATTTTGGAAATCGATCAATGAAGAAAGTTTTGTCAGAATCTCCTACATTTTCAGTAATACCAGTTTTAATGTTCATGAGGAGCTGTGATTTAATTGATAAAATATAAACAGTAAATAATGGAAATACGAAAACCCTTAGGGGTCTGTTGAATTTTAAAACAACTAAATTTTAAAATTTTAATACATTTATTTTAAATTTTGATATACCTTTTTAGTGAGTATATATGGACATGTGAGTATAAATGTATGTATTGTGTGAGTGTGTCCCAGTATGAGAGCGTATGACTTTGTGCAGTTTTAATTTCATTTTCATTCGTTCATCACCATATCGAATGACCTATTTGGTCCCAGTGCTGGGCTTCTAGCCTAGACCTGTCATTTCATCCATATCCTTTGTTGCCAGCCGTATGAGAGCTGATAGTCAGCTCAGTGGCCTGGTTAAAGTGTTTTAATGATAATAATAATGATCTCACTTGTACTTAAATTAGAGCCACTAGGCTCTCACGGGTACCGTGGCATCACTTAACATAAGCCCACAAGTACCTCATTTATACTACCTCATCAAGGCAAACTTAACTGCATAACTTTGCATAACAAAGTTAACCCTGTATTTAAGTGCATGATTAAATCTACATGTTACTCTAGTAATAATCTGGTAACCTTAATCTTATGTTGTTACATTACAGATATACATTCATGAAATACTTTCTTAATATTTTGCTAACTACACTGCTTTAGTTTAATAGCAAGCATTTCTCAAGTCATTTAATCCCAGCAGCAATTATATTCTGCGATAACATGATTGCTCACTGAAGTGCAATAACTTGCAGGTACACTTTACCTCAGAAATACTAACTTTAAGCAAATTAGAGCAACAGAGGGAAATAACAGAACACAAATTGGTAAAGTAAAGTAAAGTTGTCTTGCTTGTAGACATTGTCACTTAATTTAAGGTGCGAATATCAACTTGTTGGAGAGTTGCAACGAGGGACACCTCTTTCCAAGCCAACTCTCCTTCCAATCACATCATTTTCAAAAGACGTTAAAGTAAAATTATTTCGTATCGCTGTCGACATTAACAGCCGGTCGTACAGAATTTGCTTTTCCTACAAAAGCTCATGTTATTCTTTCCTTTGGCAGTCCTTTCATTCCCTTACTAGAATATGTAACTGAGTTTAAACTCCTTTCCAGGTCACTTCGCTGCCCTTGGAGACAAGCCTCGATCGTATGATCTCCCCAGGCACCACTTAAGGGAGTTCCTGAGTCAATGCCACAGACAGCACTAATCTGAAACAGCTGGCCCCCGCACAGAAAGGGAAAGTTGGGTGACTACATGACACGAAATCACCCATGCTGGCCTAGCATTTTAGCCTGCGGTCAACAAAGCGAAACATGAGGTCAAGGCAGCATGATAGAAAATGGATGACTCCTGCATGAATGGGAAATTAATCAAGGCAAAGATATAAGAGGACCAACACATGTTGCCTCTCATCAGAGACACACTAGACGCAGTCCTAACACCTACTACCCTTTGAGCCCTGCTCCCCAAGAGCAATCTCCCAAAGAACGTGGCTCACTTCCAGTCCAGTATATTTCCAGTGCCAATCCCCTTAATACACTGCCCCCCTCCCCCCTATTATCAGCGCATCTATGATGACCCATCTCTCCGACAAAAGGTACAGTGCCAGGGAATTGAGTTTTGTCAGTCACTTAGTTCCTTTTTCTTTGCTCTTCCATTTTCTGTGTTTCCAATGCAATTCTCGTACAGACCTGACTCCGTTGTTATTTGTGTGCATAGGTGAATTCAAAATGTTATACCCAAGGAGCCGTTGGCAACATCAGTGCAGCCTTGAACCCTTGATTGCACTGATTTCGTCAGTTAATCATATGCATTCTACACTGCAGACGGAGTTTTCTTGCTGTGGATCCTTCTGCTTCGATTATGATTTCATTACTGTGGTGAACCCACTGCAATTTGATTCACGGTTCCCTTGAAGTGAAACGCCCACTAACCAGTTATCATCTGTTCATCTTTATTTAGTGGTCCGACAGGGTCCCATTTACATGTCTAATTATTGCCATCATCTGATTTTTGTTATTGTAAATATATGATTCTAGTTACCCTAAGAGTTCATCTAAAATTCCCCTTTCTAGTAAAGCTCAAGGTTAATTTACTTTTCCTATGTGTTCTACCAACCCAGGAATACTAGTCAGATTGCATCATCCATTGTGGTAATTCCCTTTACCAGGTTTAGAATATACTGTAGAAATCATATATATATATATATATATATATATATATATATATATATATATATATATATATATATATATATATATATATATATATATAAAATCCACGAAAGAAATGGAAACACTGGAGTGCTGCGAGGCCTTTCGACGCTAGTTCTTTATTTAGCAGACTGAAGAAATATAAAAGTATGTTTACAAAGAAAGCTCATATAAATGACAGATGGGGATTATAAAGGAAACATAAGTACCTGGCGTCGAAAGGCCTCGCAGCACTCCAGTGTTTTCGTTTCCTTCGTGGTTTTATCTTTATTTATATATTCATCACGTTCCGTATTTTCGTGATTCAGTTATACTATTTATATATATATATGTATATATATATATATATATATATATATATATATATATATATATATATATATATATATATATATATATATATATATATATATATATATATATAAAAAGATAAGAAGGCCCATAAAACACTATTTTATGGGCCACCTTATCTTCATATTATACTGTAGAATACAGTAAAAGACATTCATATATATATATATATATATATATATATATATATATATATATATATATATATATATATATATATATATATATATATATATAAATCATGAAACTACAAATGTCGTTTAATATCAAATTCACGCTACCTCGAGAGTATCTCCGATGGAGAATTATCACCGAAGGGGAATTTATATAAGTGATAAATGAACAGGTACCACTGGGACGCGAACCCTTGACATGAACCCATTCAACGACTCCAGTGGACGTTACCACCGCGCCATCAAGAGAGGTATAAATCATTACCGAGTCTGCTGTACAGTTTTTTCCGTCGTGAGCGGGGAATTGTACTTTAGCCTCGGCAATGACCCACCTCCGCCATGATAGTTCGTTGGTACGTTTGGAACACGCAGCTCTTATTATGAAATTTTTATCACACCGTGATTTATATACAATCATGAAGCTACAAATGTCGTTTAATATCAAATTCACGCTACCTCGAGAGTATCTCCGATGGAGAATTATCACCGAAGGGGAATTTATATAAGTGATAAATGAACAGGTACCACTGGGACGCGAACCCTTGACATGGACCCATTCAACGACTCCAGTGGACGTTACCACCGCGCCATCAAGAGAGGTAGAAATCGTTACCGAGTCTGCTGTACTGATTTTTCCCGTCGTGAGCGCGGGGAAAATTGTACTTAGCCTCGGCAATGACCCACCTCCGCCATGATAGTTCGTTGGTACGTTTGGAACACGCAGCTCTTATTATGAAATTTTTTATCACACCGTGATTTATATACAATCATGAAGCTACAAATGTCGTTTAATATCAAATTCACGCTACCTCGAGAGTATCTCCGATGGAGAATTATCACCGAAGGGGAATTTATATAAGTGATAAATGAACAGGTACCACTGGGACGCGAACCCTTGACATGGACCCATTCAACGACTCCAGTGGACGTTACCACCGCGCCATCAAGAGAGGTATAAATCATTACCGAGTCTGCTGTACTGTTTTTTCCCTTCGTGAGCGGGGAAATTGTACTTAGCCTCGGCAATGACCCACCTCCGCCATGATAGTTCGTTGGTACGTTTGGAACACGCAGCTCTTATTATGAAATTTTTATCACACCCGTGATTTATATACAATCATGAAGCTACAAATGTCGTTTAATATCAAATTCACGCTACCTCGAGAGTATCTCCGATGGAGAATTATCACCGAAGGGGAATTTATATAAGTGATAAATGAACAGGTACCACTGGGACGCGAACCCTTGACATGGACCCATTCAACGACTCAGTGGACGTTACCACCGCGCCATCAAGAGAGGTATAAATCATTACCGAGTCTGCTGTACTGTTTTTTCCGTCGTGAGCGGGGAAATTGTACCAAGCCTCGGCAATGACCCACCTCCGCCATGATAGTTCGTTGGTACGTTTGGAACACGCAGCTCTTATTATGAAATTTTTTATCACACCGTGATTTATATACAATCATGAAGCTACAAATGTCGTTTAATATCAAATTCACGCTACCTCGAGTATCTCCGATGGAGAATTATCACCGAAGGAATTTATATAAGTGATAAATGAACAGGTACCACTGGGACGCGAACCCTTGACATGGACCCATTCAACGACTCCAGCGGACGTTACCACCGCGCCATCAAGAGAGGTATAAATCATTACCGAGTCTGCTGTACTGTTTTTCCGTCATGGCGGGGAAATTGTACTTAACCTCGGCAATGACCCACCTCCGCCATGATAGTTCGTTGGTACGTTTGGAACACGCAGCTCTTATTATGAAATTTTTATCACACCGTGATTTATATACAATCATGAAGCTACAAATGTCGTTTAATATCAAATTCACGCTACCTCGAAGTATCTCCGATGGAGAATTATCACGAAGAGATATAAGTGATAAATGAACAGGTACCACTGGGACGAACCTAGACATGGACCCATTCATTTTTCCAGTGGGCGTTACCACCGCGCGCCATCAAGAGGGTATAAATCATTACCGAGTCTGCTGTACTGTTTTTTCCGTCGTGACGGGAAATTGTAAACCTCGACAATGACCCACCTCCGCCATGATAGTTCGTTGGTACGTTTGGAACACGCAGCTCTTATTATGAAATTTTTTATCACACCGTGATTTATATACAATCATGCAGCTACAAATGTCGTTTAATATCAAATTCACGCTACCTCAAGATGGCGCGGTGGTAACGTCCACTGGAGTCGTTGAATGGGTCCATGTCAAGGGTTCGCGTCCCAGTGGTACCTGTTCATTTATCACTTATATAAATTCCCTTCGGTGATAATTCTCCATCGGAGATACTCGAGGTAGCGTGAATTTGATATTAAAACGACATTTGTAGCTTCATGATTGTATATAAATCACGGTGATAAAAAATTTCATAATAAGAGCTGCGTGTTCCAAACGTACCAACGAACTATCATGGCGAGGTGGGTCATTGCCGAGGCTAATACAATTTCCCGCTCACGACGGGAAAAACAGTACAGCAGACTCGGTAATGATTTATACCTCTGATGGCGCGGTGGTAACGCCCACAGAGTCGTTGAATGGGTCCATGTCAAGGGTTCGCATCCCAGTGGTACCTGTTCATTTATCACTTATATAAATTCCCTTTGGTGATAATTCTCCATCGGAGATACTCTCGAGGTAGCGTGAATTTGATATTAAACGACATTTGTAGCTTCATGATTGTATATAAATCACGGTGTGATAAAAATTTCATAATAAGAGCTGCGTGTTCCAAACGCAACAACGAACTATCATGGCGGAGGTGGGTCATTGCCGAGGCTAAGTACAATTTCCCCCTCACGATGGGAAAAAATCAGTACAGCAGACTCGGTAATGATTTATACCTCTCTTGATGGCGCGGTGGTAACGTCCACTGAGTCGCTGAATGGGTCCATGTCATGGTTCTGTCCCCAGTGGTACCTGTTCATTTATCACTTATATAAATTCCTTCGGTGATAATTTCCATCGGAGATACTTCGAGGTAGCGTGAATTTGATATTAAACGACATTTGTAGCTTCATGATTGTATATAAATCACGGTGTGATAAAAATTTCATAATAAGAGCTGCGTTTCCAAACGCATCAACGAACTATCATGGCGGAGGTGGGTCATTGCCGAGGTTGGTACAATTTCCCGCCACGACGGAAAAACAGTACAGCAGACTCGGTAATGATTTATACCTCTTGATGGCGCGGTGGTAACGTCCACTGAGTCGTTGAATGGGTCCATGTCAAGGGTTCGCGTCCCAGTGGTACCTGTTCATTTATCACTTATATAAATTCCCTTCGGTGATAATTCTCCATCGGAGATACTCTCAGGTAGCGTGAATTTGATATTAAACGACATTTGTAGCTTCATGATTGTATATAAATCACGGTGTGATAAAAATTTCATATATATATATATATATATATATATATATATATATATATATATATATATATATATATATATATATATATATATATATATATATATATATATATATATATATATATATGTATGTGTATATGTATGTATATATATATATATATATATATATATATATATATATATATATATATATATATATATATATATATATATATATATATATATATATATATATATATATATATATATATATATATATATATATATATATATATATATATATATATATATATATATGTATATATATATATATATATATATATATATATATATATATATATATATATATATATATATATATATATATATATATATATATATATATATATATATATATATATATATATATATATATATATATATATACATATATATATATATATATATATATATATATATATATATATATATATATATATATATATATATATATATATATATATTAGATTAAAGTAATTTTATAATTTGTCAAAATTAATTTATTAAGTTTTGTCCAACCTTTTGATCTTGCTTTAGTTTAAGTTTATTAATAAGCTATTATCGTTTATCGTACATTTAAGTTCTTTCTGAGTTTGCTGAACTCTGTAAGAGTTTTGTTTACCACCTTCTCCTCCGGTACTAGTGAACTACTGAAGTGTCTTATTAACGATCGTTGTTTTTCTCTCCTATGAGCTGTGTTGACTCGAGTGGAAGGCTTGTTCGTAAGGGTGGTGATGCGAGACAAAGTTAGTTCGAGTTCCACCTCACTGATTGACGCTTTGCCTCTGCATTTATGGACACTTCTGCAGCTATTATACGGAGATTTGGATCACGGCTTCTTTATTCCTTCGCTGCCTTGTGTGTGGTCGCTGGTGTTTGTCACCTGCGGCATTCATCAGCCACGCCCCTTCCCTCGTTCGTCGGGAGGATTCCAAACAAGTCGGCCTGCGTTTACTGAGAACTGTGCAGTTTGTGGCGAGCAAGATCCGTCGACGTCCCGGATTCTCGGAGGCTACCACCCTTGGTGTGCCGTGGTATTTTGTGTTGCCTGCAGGCATTGCAGCTTGATTCAGTTGACCTGCTCATCAGCGTCAGTGAGTTCTTGGAACTCGTGGAGACACGTAGGCGGCTTTCTATAGGTATGAGATATTTTTTAAGCTATTTAAGAGGATCGTGGATCGCCAGGTACCTGTAGATTTGCACTCCCCTGTTTGCAGTACGGTCGTCTGGACCTTGTATGGCCTGATGAGCTGATCCGCTAAGCCTCTGGTGGTAATTCTTATTTTGAATTCGTAAGGTTATTTTCGTGTTTTATTTTTTTTATTAACTGAACATTTTCAATATTATAATTATTAGTATATATACTGGTTACTTATTGAGATTTAATATGTAATTTAGTTTGTATGTGTTAGGTAAGAGTAATATTAAGTTTCCCCTCTTATTTTCTCCTACTTCCTTCTACCTAACTTAGTTTCTTAGGATATATTTATCTGGCCAGTAATTTATAAGGTACCTACCTGAAGTTATATTTAAAAATATCCTATTTCTTGGTTTAGAGTTTAGTTTAGTTTTAGGTGATCTTAAGGTTGGTTCATTTTCCCCTTGATATATATATTCATTTTGATTTATTTTTACCATTATGCTTTCTTTTGTATAAATAAATATTGTAACTTTTGTTGAGGTGTTTGTTCTTTTGTTCCTAGCTTTCTGTGTTGCATTTTTACTGCCCACAAATTCTGAGTAGAGACAAGAACCCTTGAAATTACTGCCGTAAATAAGGTCGTAACAATATATATATATATATATATATATATATATATATATATATATATATATATATATATATATATATATATATATATTTATATATATATATATATATATATATATATATATATATATATATATATATATATATATATATATATATATATATATATATATATATATATATATTTATATATATATATATATATATATATATATATATATATATATATATATATATATATATATGTAGAATTCAGAAGTTAAGAGGCATTGTGGCTATTAGAATTAACACACACACACACACACACACACACACACACACACACACACATATATATATATATATATATATATATATATATATATATATATATATATATATATATAATCAGTAAGCTACAAACGTCCTTTAATATCAATTCGCTCTACCTCGGAAATAATATATTTTCATATATGTTACCGAAGGGGAATTTTTAGTTGATAATAAGTTTGTCGTCCCATGGGCTCGAACCAGCGAAGGACAAGAACTCAGGAATACAGTGGATGCTTTAAACCACACGACCAGCAAGTGAGGTATATGAATCACGTTGATGTGATATATATATATATATATATATATATATATATATATATATATATATATATATATATATATATATATATATATATATATATATATATATATATATATATATATATATATATATATATATATATATATATATATATATATATATATATATATATATATATATATATATATATATATATATATATATATATATATATATATATATAAATTATATATATATATATATATATATATATATATATATATATATATATATATATATATATATATATATATTTATATAAAGATAAGAAGGCCAATAAAACACTATTTGAACGTTGCAACCATATATTTTGGGCACTAGCTTCTGTGCCCCTGTTCACTGGAAAAATATGGACATGAAATGTTACAAGGGTATATATCCAAAGCATATATAGGTGTGGCATTAAGTCTCCGATGGTATGCAGGTGACCGTTTCCTAAGAAGGAGGAGAGTAAACGGTTCCCTAGTGGTTTTCGGCCCATTAACTCCCATTTGGCGTCGATTTTGGTGGTTTTGTGCCCTGGAACACCTTCTTCACTAGCAGTCTGAGGATTAAAGCGTCGATGTCATCCAATTTCCAATATCCTCCTGACAAGTTCATACTGTTGGTTTGATTGATGATAGTAGATTCCAGCATCTCTCTTTTGTATGGACAGCTACTTTTGAAAACCAGCTCTGCCCCACTCCAGTTTATGACATGTCCTGTATTTCTGATATGTAGGAAAATCCCCGAACTCTCCGAAGTGTAACATACTGATCTTTTGTGCTCTGTTATTCTTTGCGAGAGGGATCTACCTGTCTCCTCCACGTAAAAGTCATTACAATTGCTACACGGTATCTTGTAAACTCTAGCTTCTTCCCCTTTGTTATTTAAGTATAGGTTAATGAGCGAACTCCCGATGGATTTGGGATAATGGAAAATGAAGGGATTGTTAGACCTGAGTTGTTCTGTGGCTTTTTGGATGTTTTCATCACACGGAAGCTTTATTTTGTTGTT
>NC_089752.1:73465319-73482819 GCF_040412425.1 Macrobrachium rosenbergii | reverse complement strand
AATAAAATCCTACCGCATCCCCTAAGTTCGATATGCCTATTGGGCTTTCTGAACACTAATTGCTACCCCATCTCAGGCGATGGGGGGAGACGGGGTTTTGGGTATTGTTCCAGCATCATACGATCTTAAAGGTGTGTTCTGGTAGCAGGGGGGTTTTTAAGAGGAAGACCCATTGTCTACCCTGCCTGGGCATTTCCTGTAGGCCGTGGAAGCATGCGTTCTCTGTCCATATGAGTGAAAAACAACTGAGTTCCGCCATATTGGCGCCAGCTATAAGCTAACTGAAATTATAATTCTCCCTATAAGTTAGCTAGATAGCAGCTAAATAGGAGGGAGGAATGTATATCCTTAACAATGTATATGTATACATATATATACATATACATATATATACATATATGTACATATACATATATATACATATATGTACATATATGTATATATATATATATATATATATATATATATATATATATATATATATATATATATATATATATATATATATATATATATATATATATATATATATATATTATATATATATATATATATATATATATATATATATATATATATATATATATATATATATATATATATATATATATATATATATAGTTGTATTCTTCTCAATCACGAAGATAAAATATCACGATGTACTCACAATGAAGATGAAGGAGAAACCAGAGAAAAGGAAATAGAGTTCTTAATTTGTCCCAATTATTTCGCCCTCCATCAGGCCTCTTCCAGAAGAGGGCTGATGGAGGGCGAAACTGTTGGGACAAATTAAGAACTCTATTTCCTTTTCCTTTGGTTTCTCCTTCATTTTCATTGTGGAGTACATCGTGATATATATATATATATATATATATATATATATATATATATATATATATATATATATATATATATATATATATATATATATATATATATATATATATATATATATATATATATATATATATGTATATATTATATTTTATTATATTTTCCCAAGAATCCCAGCAACCAAATGCTTTATTTAAAGCTGGAAAATACAACAGTGCATTTTGGGCACTGCCTGACAAGGAAGGGTGAAAGGAATATGGGCCCCTCCATTAAGCTGTCAATTGCCTTTCAACTTTCTCTTCTTGAACATGTGACACTGTGGGAGACTTTGCTTTCAGACCCTAAGCCTGGCCGGAGGCAGGAATAGTGCCGGGGAAGCAGATTAAGAGAGGACAGTTGGCATGAACACCTGGACTTGAGTTGTAGATGATGCCCACACATAGGGAAACGACACCAACCCCAATCTACCTGTGGATAACCTCCTAACCCCTGACCGAAGTCATATAAGGGTCTCACCGAAGGAACAGTGGGGAGAGAGACACTGCTGGATACGAGCGAGACATCTCCCCCTTTCATTCCCACCTCCTTCAGATAGCCATGCCCTACCATGTGGTCCTATCTTGTAGGGACCTTTAGTATTGGTGCCAGTGAAGCCCTTAGCCCCTCTGCCGCTGCCATCATCCTTGCTGAAGCCACCTCTTCTACAAGGTAAATTGATCTGTTGCAAAGGTTCTTCCAGTCAGTCACACTGTTTTAATTCTTGTATTTTCATTTCTAAGTGCCAGTGTTTCCATATCAATTTTGCCCTGTTAGGGAAGTGTTACGTAAATGCCTGTGTTTAAATAATTAAATAAAATTGTGATTTTAAGGCTTCTTGGCACCCTCTGTACTCGCTTTGTCCTATGTATATTTTACTGCGTCCTTACTGGCTTTTAATTCGTGAACCTCTCCGTTTACAGAGGGTTTGTTTGCCGTGGAAATCTCCCTTGACTGTGCCCTGTATCAGCATCGTCACACTGACGGATATACTTTCAAGTTTTCCCAGTTACAATTAACCCCTCAGTCCTTGCCTGCCTGATTAGTTCATTTCATCTTCTGGTATTTCATTTCATGTATATACACGTAATTTTAAACTTACCCTAATGTGTTTACTTACAAATATCTTCTGAGCAGAACCCTCAGCTCAGATAAATTCCCTCTTTTTCCTTGATTTTTTACGATTCCCTGAATCAACAGCAGTCAGATTTTACAAAACCTTGCCCCCTTGCAACTTACCGTGTCAGCGACTAGCAAAGCTAGGCTGGGTGCGAGACAAAGAAACAAACCTTTTTGCGTAAATTGCACATGCGCACAGTCAAGGAGTTCCACACAGTGAGTATTTTTATTTTATGTTAGTATAGGAAGTGAAATTGTGACTGAAAACAGAAATAGGGAAATGCTAGGCAAGTGCATGCAATCCAGTCATCAAGAATAGAGAGTCAGTATTCGTTACACAAGCTTTGATAGCCCCTGAATGAGGGCTTGCATGTTTTTTCACATAGGCAAGCTAGGGAATTATGAAACATCGGAAAACAAAGGAAATAGTGCGTGTATTTCCTCCTTTTGTTATCCAGACAATTTGTCATCTTGGAATAGCTAGGCACATGTTTTAGATCCCCGTGGGTCAATCAGCAAATTTCCGTATCGCTGGAATTCATGAGAGTTGATATCTCTCTCTCTCTCTCTCTCTCTCTCTCTCTCTCTCTCTCTCTCTCTCTCTCTCTCTCTCTCGTAGAGGTTAGAAATCCATTAGGCAAACACATAACTCCTCATTGTAGAGGAAAATCTAAGAAAGCGTAAAATTTGTTTGCTTCATATTTTTATTTGTACACATTCCTATGTACAGCACCACACGTGATAAATTCTATTTCATTTCTAAGCATTTCCATTTAATAACTGCCCGCTATTTCATTCATAAGCATAAGCAAACTCTTTTTGCTTTTGTTTATTTGTGGTTATCTTCTGTTTTGCTTAAAGTCGGATGTGACCACATGGTCTTCACGTCGTTCCCAGGGAATTTTGGGTAAGCCTAAAAGAAACTTTATCTTTGGGTTCCTCTAAATAAATCCTAAGCGGAATAAAATGTTTGTATAAGCGTGGTCAGTCTCGGGAAAATTTCCACGTTGGTCATTGCCCTTTGTTCCCAGGTGCGTTCCAGACGACCTTGAACTGCCAGTTACTGCGCAAACGCAAGTGGTTACCACTTCCAGGGCAAGTGTGAGGAAGGCTAAAAATATGGAAAGGCAAATTCGTAGGCAAACAGCGCCCATGCATAATAGAATGAAATTTTTTGCTTATATTAGAATTGGAGGAAAAGGCTCTTATTAGGGTTGGAAAAATAAGTACCTTTATCAGTGTAATTTGCAAATAATATAATTTTAACTTATTCTTCTCTTGGCGATGAACTTACCACTTCTATAAAAATAAACAGAAGAGTACTTCTAAAAACGGCTGGTTTCTAAACCACCAATTTGCATCAATATGTAAACCTTACCCCTGCTCTGCACCAGTATCCCAGTGTCTCCAAGCATTACTTTTTTTTTTTTAGGTTTACGATATGTCCTTTCTTTTTTATTTTTTTATTTTATTTATTTATTTATTTTGTTGGGGTTATTATTCTAAGAGTGTCACGATGCTCACTGAGTTCCCGAACCAAACCCGTATCAGGACTCCCCTAAAAAGAAATTTTTTTTTCCTTATCTCGAAAAACCAAATTCTTGGGAACGAGCAAATGCTCCCCGAACCAAACCCAAATTCGCGCCTTGTCCGTACGCGAAATAAAACCAAACTTCCTATGTCCTCCAGGACAAAACCAAACCAGCTCCCCACGAACAAATCCACGCCCTGCAAGGTGAACCAAAAAAAAACCAACATTCAAGCAATAGCCGGCCAAGTCCATGCGTGAAATAGAATACAATTTATATCTTTTGAGACATTAAAATTCGTTCATGAAGAACAAAGCAAGTCTTATATCAGACATATTGAAACCAGTTCATCATGGAATACAATTTATGTATTTCGAGACATTAAAATTTGTTCATCAAGAACAAACTAAGTCTTATTCAGACATAATGAAACCAGTTCTTCAGGAACAAACTTGGGTCTTTTCAGACATATTGATTTTCTATAGGGTCACAACCATATAAGCGTTATCTCAAGATGTCTATGAGGACTTCAAGTTCTATATGTCCGCTGGAAAGGACATGGAACTGTCAGAACAATCCCTGAGGGAGTGAGTCCAAGAAAGAATAGACGATACAAAGGCTGGGAGAGAGGCTGAAAGAAAGGAGGAGAAGGAAGAACAAGAAAGAAAGGAGAAGAAGGAAGAACAAGATAGGCTAGATAAACTCACAAAGGAAGAACAGGAGAGAAGGAAAAGAAGGAACGGCAAGATAGGTTAGATGAACTCATGAAGGAGGAACAAGAAAGAAGGGATAGACTTGCAAGAGAAGAACATGCAAGACAGGGGAAAGAACAAGAATGAAAGGATAGGCTCGAAAGGGAGGAAAGGCAGTGGGCCAATGAGCTACAGATGGCCCAAATTGGCACTGCCAGCTCCTCTCCAGCCCCTGGTGCATCCACCCTCACTCAGGCTCATACCTTTATGCCCAAGTGGACCAAGGCCGAGCCCAAGGTGTGGCTCGATTGGGCAGAAAGGGTCCTTAGCGCCTACCCACTCACTCCCGCAGAAGTCCCCTTCTCTTGGGAAAATTCCTCGGAGGAAAGGGTCTAATTGCTTTCAACGCCCTCCCTGGAGCTGATGAAGGGAAATGGGTGGAAGTGCACCAGGCAATCACAAAGGCGTACGAGATCACCCCTGAATGCTGGAGACGACGCTGGAGAGGCCAGAAATGGGAAATGGTTGCAAGTGCACCAGGCAATCACAAAGGCGTACGAGATCACCCTCGAATGCTGGAGACGACGCTGGAGAGGCCAGAAATGGGAAATGGTTGCAAGTGCACAAGGCAATCACAAAGGCGTACGATATCACCCCCGAATGCTGGAGACGACGCTGGAGAGGCCAGATAAAAGAAGCAGGATAGACCTGGTCTGACTGGGCGTATCAATCAGATGGGGCCCTCTCTAAATGGCTAGAGCCCCTGGGAGTCTCCACCACCAAGGACATCCTCGAGTGGTTCAAGACTGAAAACTTTTTATATTACGCCCTTTACACTCTAGCCACCCATGTCTGCAGAAAGGCGCCCACGACTCTAGTGGAGTGCTGTCACCTTGTCGACACGTGGGACACCCATCACGCCCATGCAAGCTCATTGGGAAGTAAAATATGCCCTCCTTTCACCTCCAGCACCCCTCTACCCAAGAATGGTCACTCGCAGAAACCCATTGTGTGCGGGTTCTGCAAGAAAGCCAGGCATTCCACAGAGCAGTGTGGAAACAAGCACCAGGCACCGCCCATAGTGCCTTTCAAACCTTCTCCTGGGAGTCTACCAACTAACAGGCCTGCACCCTCCACAGGGGCAGTGCCATGAAGGGATTATAGCCAGAGCTATTGCACGGCTTGTTAAGTTTATGGCCACTCTCCCACATGGGCAAAATGCCCTAATAATAAATCAAGTACTCTCGCCCTTGCCTTGGCAGCTATCAATCCATAGACCTTAGGCCCTCCAGCCGAGGGTCCCTTATATGTGGCACATCCTCAAGGTAGCTACCCCGCCCTCCAGGTCAAGGCATTTGATGACTCTGGCATGCAAATTTCCCTCATAAGGAAGGACAAAGTTCCCTATGGAGCTATCATTAGCCGACATAAACTCGTCACAATGGAGGGTATCAAGCAATTCAAAATGATACTCCCTAATGTTCAGTTGAGAGTCACAAGACCTTGTAGATCCAAAATTTGCAACCTTGCAGTAACAAGTTATATTCCTGGAGGTTATGACATCCTCCTGGGACAGGACTTCCAGTCCCCAACTAAGTTACAGCAATCCAGGGGTCCAAATCCCCCAAATCATTCATTAGGCACAAGTAAGCCTCAAATGCCTGCACTCATTACACTGCCAGTGCCACCTGAGTACGATGTGCAGTGGCCCCCTCCATCACGATCAATCCCAGATCCCATTCCGGTGCCGGCCCTGCCCCAGTGCCAGTGCCAGGGCCCCAAATAGATCTCCCCCTACGAGACCCTAAACTCGATTCACACTCTCTGCCAGTGCCACTTGCATGCACTGGGCAGTGCCAAGCTCTGTCCGTCCCAAACAATGAACAAATTCCAAATAAAATAATAGTGCATGATCCTGCTTTAGTGCCAGCACCAGAGCACGCCCCTGATCTCCATTCAAGAGATCCCAATCAGGATCCCCTCTCTTCTCCAAGCCTGGCTCCACTACCAGTGCCGGCAAGAAAGACGGATCCTTCTGACCACAGCAGAATCTCAACAGAGGTGCTGCCTCGTAACTCGTGCCTGAGCTGGTCGTGGTAACCTGTGAGCCTATCACACCCACTGCGACCTCTTCCTCTCTTTCCCGGTCCCCGGTCACGACCATAGGTAAGGATTCTGCCATGTCTCAAATGGCTGATGAACTCACGTAACTGCAGAAACTTGAGATAGAACCTGAAATGAATGCCCCTGCTTCGGACACCAAAGAAGCTGACACCAGTGGTACTCCAATGTCCTCATCAGGCTCAGTTCGACCAGTTCCCCTACCAATGACAACCATCAACCTAAAGAGATCTGCGGTAGAAATCACGGGCATAGGTAACGTCAGGTACTTTAAAGTGAGCTGCTGAGCTCTCCTGGCGCCAGTGCAAATTTGGCACAGTGCCATCCTTTTATCATAAGAAGTTCCTTGGCACCTCTATCCAGAGGAGGGTGTCAGGTTTCCTCTGCTATTTATTTTACTCATAACTCTGTAATTTATTCTTTTCCTTCAACATTTTTCCTTTCATTATTTTTTCAGTTAATCCTATTATTTTATGCCTCACAAGGGCTTATAGTTTGTCTTGTTCCCACCCTGCCAATGCAGAGTGCAAATGACAGACATCCCAATTTTCTAAGTCTTATGACTTCCTTTTGAAGCCCCTTGGGCAAAAGAATAAACTTAAGCCATTTTCATAGGCTAAAGAGTATAATTTCGGCATATTAATTGTCGTTTCTCTTTAACATTATCATTTGCCTTCTTTGTTATTCCCTTGTAATTTAAACCCTGAGTCCGTGAATTGAAAAGACTGTGTACTTTACGTATTTGTCTGTACTTCATAGTACTTAGTTTCATGCTCATAAGCACCATTGACTTCAGTGCCACGTCTGGCACTGTGCCATCACTTAAGTAACATGACGACATGTAACGAAGACCATGTATATTCCATTTTAATGCCTCATCAAGGCAAACTAACTGCATGTCTATGACTATAATAACTATTGAAAGTTAAGTGGATGATTATTTTAACACTTACATTAAGGAAATCACTTACAGCTACTTACAGTAACTTTCTTATATTTACAGTAACTTTCTTATATTTGTAACTGTTCATGTTTCAAAATAACAGTAACATGTGGTTTATTGCCTTTTAATACTTATGATCATCTACTCATATTTCTTTTGAGATTTATTTTAAGGAGGTCAATTAAAGTTATTATATTTTAATATTTACAGTAACTTTCTTATAGTTGTAAATGTACCTGTTTTAAAGTAACAGTAATCTAAGGTTATAACTTTTATTTTTTTTCTTACTCTGCTATTAATGTAAAATATTGAATTCTTTATCAAGTAAATTTTCAGATATCTCATATGACAGAGAGTTAAGTTGCTAAATATACGTGAGTGCCGTTAACGAGAATATTAGACTAATATAAAGCATTTGCCTGCTGAATCCTTGGTTTGGTAGACATTCACACCAGACTGAAGGTGCAAGATGTAAACTTGGGCTGGGAGTTATTATATTTTCCCAAGAATCCCATTCACAAATGCTTCATTTAAAGTTGGAAAATACAACAGTTCATTTTGGGCACTGCCTGGCAAGGAAGGGCAAAAGGAATATAGTCCCCTCCCTTAAGCTGTTAATCGCTTTTCAACTTTCTCTTCTTGAACATGTGACACTGGGAGACTTTGCTTTCAGACCCTAAGCCTGGCCAGAGGCAGGAATAGTGCCGGGGAGTCAGATTAAGAGAGGACAGCTGGCATGAACACCTGGACTTGAGTCATTGATGATGCTCACACATAGGGAAACGACACAAACCCCAATCTACCTGTGGATAACCCCCTGACCCCTGACCAAAGTCATATAAGGGTCTCACTGAAGGAAAGGGAGAGAGACACTGCTGGATGCGAGCGAGACACATCTCCCCCTTCCATTCCCACCTCCTTCAGAGAGCCATGCCCTACCACGTGGTCCTTTCTTGTAGGGACCTTTAGTATTGGCACCAGCGAAGCCCTTAACCCCTCTGCCACCGCCATTACCCTCGCTGATGCCACCTCTTCTCTACAAGGTAAATTGATCTGTTGCAAAGGTTCTTCCAGTTAGTCACACTGTTTTAATTCTCGTACTAAACTTCCTAAATGCCAGTTTTCCATATCAATCTTGCCTTGTTCGGGCAGTGTTACATAAATGCCTGTGTTTAAATAATTACATAAAATCATGTGTTCAAGGCTTCTTGGCACCCTCTGTGCTCGCCTTGTCCTATGTACATTTTACCACGTCCTTGCTAGCTTTTAATTCGTGAATCTCTCCATTTACAGAGGGTTTGTTAGCCGTGGAAATCTCCCTTGACTGTGCCTTGCATCAGCATCGTCACACCGATGGATATACTTTCAAGTTTTCCCAGTTATAGTTAACCTCTCAGTCCTTGCCTGCCTGATTAGTTTATTTCATCTTCTGATATTTCATTTCATGTAAATACACGTAATTTTAAACTTACACTAACGTGTTTACTTACAAACACCTTGTGAGTAGAGCCCTCAGCTCAGATAAATTCCCCCTTTTTCCTTTTTTTACGATTTCCTGAATCAACGGCAGTCAGATCTTATACAAAATAGAGGTAAGTAACGAAATAATTCATTTAGAGTCTATAACTGGCTCATGGTTAGCATTTCCCCAGGTTAAATCGTATATGTATATGTATGTATGTATATATATATATATATATATATATATATATATATATATATATATATATATATATATATATATATATATATATATATATATATATATATATATATGTGTGTGTGTGTGTGTGTGTGTGTGTGTGTGTTACATGGATCCTTCGGCTAATGAGTTTACTTATTATTTACTTTGATTTATATTGCCTTGCTTTACCTAAGACCCACGTAATTCTGTCAATTAAAGCTAATCTTTCCTCTAAAGGACAGATAGTGAGTAGATCAGGTCGACAGTTAACACTCGCTAACAAAGAATATTGGTTTATTCATAACCACAGGAATGAATTCAACAAGCTTATTGGGACACTAGTTTCTGCAAAACAAGTAAATTAAATAAAGTGAATGGATTATTTGCAGGAACTAATAGCAGCTCAGAATAATAGTCTGTCTTAGGACACACTTCAATGCTACATAGAATGAACGCAACAGAGCTTGGGTTCTCAGACACTCTGTCAGTAATTTACTGCAAGGTCGAATTTAGGCTCCTTGATACTAATGATGCGGATTCTTTTCCCAGAAAGAGGATGTTGCACAGGCCCAAGGTGTACTTAATTCTGGAAAAGACGTATGCAGCTAATAATCCTGTATTACAGAAACTCTCACTTGTCATTACTCATCACAAGGGGATGACTTAATTCCAAAATAATACGTTTAACGCGATGGAGGATAAATTATCTGATTTCACTAAACAACAATAATTGTTCTATAAGTAACTTCATAAATGGGATATGTTTTACTAGGCTTTCTTAGTCAATGACTGTGTAAGAGAGGAAAAACTGATACACGAAAAATGAGTGTTGCAGTCAAAGGGAAAGAGAACTGGGAGCAGTTGTCAATTCAGACTTACCGTGGGGTTAGCTAATGCAGTGATCAGATGCATGAGTTTCCTTGGTCCATTGAAATAGCAAATTTCTCCTCGGTTTGAACAAAGGAGGGAAAGTAGGAACGACAGCCTTAGTCACGTCTGGATGCTGAGATGGCTGCGTAGAGAGTCTGTAAAGTCACCAATTCGGCGCCAGGATAGTGTTTCGGCGGCGCCATTAATTAAGTCTCCGCTGAGCTTGTTTTCTTTGGTGACTTCCCGTTTTCTTCAAGCTCAATTAGTCACGCCTAAAACGTGCCAGGTCACGCATTTTAATCATTTTTACTTTATGGTATTTATACGAATGTCACACATTGTGTATCACATGTTTCTTCATTCACAGGCATCAAGACTGTATCTATATTGTAGCTCTGTATGTTTTGTATTGTAATTTGTACTCGTTCACTGCATATTATTGTTTATTGTTTCGACCTCAGGTCACAGTCAATTCCATTGTCTCTCACGGCCCGGCGTCAGTCGGCCACAATATAAGCTGCCTGGATCTGTAATAAAGTAGCAGTAACCTTTACCTGCTCGTTTCTTTGACACCTTACAGTGGTGACCCGGAGTATCCGGAGCCATTAGCGGACTCACACGGCGACTCAGTCTTGGCTCCAGGATTTCTCCAAAACGCTCTTAGCGGCCTAAACACGCGCTGTAACCAGCGTTTGAGCGCAAGGACTCTCGTCGCGCGTACCCCACCAGCGTCACTAGCGGAACCACACGGCGCGACGCAGTGCGTACTTGACGCGAGTACCCCACTCCAGTAAGGGGTCAAAGGAGCGAGCATGGACGCGATATCCTCCTTCATGAAGTTAAACGCGGACCCCGCGGACTCGAGGGTTTACCTACCTCCCATCACAGCCGCGCCGCCCCGCATCGAGGCCCTCCCGCAACTCCACACCAGCGCCCGAACACACGACGGCCGGGCAACACAATCGCGGGCCGCCCTCACCGTAAAGCTGCCGCCGTTTACGCAGGGGAACCCATCGATGTGGCTGCGCAGGGTGGAGAGCCACTTCAGAATCGCGGACCTCACGGACGAAATCCTACAGGCCGACACAGTGCTCAACGCCCTTCCGGAGGACGGTACAGAAAACTCATCTCGCGAGTACCAAACACACACCCTCACATACAGCACCACAAAAAGTTCCTCCTCGAAGCTTGCTCCTGCCCATCGCCGAGCGTGCGCCTGCGTGCTATCGACCTTGCCAATAATCCACGCCACGACCTCAATCCAAGAGACGCTTGGGGCATGGTCGAGATCTCCTGTCAATACCAGTCTTGGGTGGCACAAACAAGCGGCAGGAGATAAGCTTCATACGGAAATCTTCCTTCACCAACTCCTCCCGGAAGTACGCAACCAGATCGCGCACTTTACACCATGCCTGTCGAGGACCTCAGAGGCGGCACAACACCTCACAGACTCCGTCAAGGCTTCACAGCGGCTAAAACCGGCCACAGCCGGTCAGCTCCGTCCAGCCTGAAGAGGACGAGAGCAGCCCGTCAACGCCATCGCCAACAGACGTCCACCGAACCACAGCAGACGGTGGTCCCGGGCTTCTGTCGCTACCACAAGTGGTTCGGAAAGGACGCCCCGGCTGCCTGCCGCCCTGCTCGTTCAACCGCTCAAAACGCGGGCGGCGGCCAGCAGGACAGGCCGCCATGGCAGCCGAAGAACCCAGGGCCTCAAAAACAGTAGGTTTTTACGCCCGCGACACCGTCTCCGGCAGGATGATGCTGGTCGACACAGGAGCCTTTAAGTCGGTCTTCCCAGCATCCAGAGAGGACCGCAACCAGACACCAGACCCGGCCGCCTTCCTGACGGCCGCCAACGGAACCCCATCCTCTCCTACGGCACCAGGCTCCTGTCGATCTCCATCCTTGGCCAGAGTTACTCCTGGGACTTCATCGTCGCGGACGTGGAACCCCACTCCTGGGGCCGATTTTCTGGCGCACTTCGGTCTGCTAGTCGACGCGTGGGGCGCAAGCGCCTCCTCAATACCGACTCCTGCCGGTCTCTCCCGTTAACGGGGGACCCAGACCCACCATCAGCGCCGTCGCCCCACCAGTATGCACACCTTCTGTCGGAGTTCCCTGAGGTGTTTAAGCCCGAGCTTCGCCAAGTCCCCGGGCCCCAGCCAAGCACGGCATATACCACCATATAGTGACTAAAGGGCCCCGACACATGTGAAGTTCCGCAGGCTTCCCCCTCAGCGCCTTCAGGAGGCGAAAAAGCATTCGCGGAGATGGAACAGATGGGCATCTGCAGGAAAGCCTCCAGTCCATGGGCCTCCCTCCACATGGTGCAGAAACCGGACGGCTCCTGGAGACCCTGCGGCGACTACAGGCGGCTCAACATTGCAACGGAGCCCGACCACTACCCTCTGCCCAATATGCAGACCTCACGGCCTCCTTTCACGGGGCCAAAATATTCACTAAATTGGACCTTCTTAAATCTTATTTCCAGGTACCTGTTGCGCCAGAGGACATACCAAAGACAGCCATCATCACGCCCTTCGGGTCCTATGTGTTCGCCTTCTCCACCTTCGGGCTGAGGAACGCCGGGCCACCTTCCAGCGGCTCATGGACAGCATCCTGGGGACCTAAAATTCTGCGTCTGCTACGTCGACGACATTCTCATATTTTCCAGGTCTCACAGCGAACACCAGAGGCACATCAAAGCAGTCCTCCAGCGCCTCCAAGAAAACGGCCTCGTCGTCCGTTTTGACAAGTGTACCTTCGGCGTCCAGAAAGCAGAATTCCTGGGTCACGAGGTGTCTCCGACAGGCGTCCGCCCTCTTACATCGAAAGTGGCAGCCGTAGCCAAGTTCCTGACACCCACCTCCATCAAGGCCGTCCAGGAGTTCCTTGGGATTGTAAACTTCTACAGGCGGTTCATCCCGGGATCGCGCACACCACGGCCCCTGATGGAAGTCCTAAAGGTCAACTGAAGTCCCTGTCTTGGGGACCCAGCCAGGAGCAGGCCTTTTCCCTGACGAAGGCCGCCCTCACCAAGGCAACCGCCTTGGCACACCAGGATCCCAAGGCTCCTCCAGCTGACGACAGACGCCAGTAACGTTGCCTGCCGCGGTGCTGTTCTGGAGCAAATCATCAACGGCGCCCCAGCCCATCGCCTTCTTCAGCAAGAAGTTCAGTCCCGCAGAGTCCCGCTACAGCACCTTCGACAGGGAACTCTGTGCGATGTACCGCGCAGTTCGCACTTCAAGTTCCTCCTGGAGGGGACGCCCTTCACAATCTTCACAGACCACCAGCCACTGGTTCACGCCTTCACGAAGCAGGGGACGCATGGTCTTCCAGACAGCAGCGCCACCTCTCAGCCATAGCCGAATTTACCTGTTCCGCCAGGTACCTCCCCGGCAAGAAAATCCAGTAGCAGACGCCCTCTCCAGAGTCGAGTTGAACGCAGTGCAGCTTGGTGTAGATTACCAGGACCTTGCCAGAGAACAGGCCGCTGACCCAGAAACCCCAGCATACCGCACCGCCATCACATCCCTCAAGTGGCGGGACGTGACCCCTCGCCCCGGAGGCCCCAGCCTGCTCTGTGACATCAGCACAGGCCAGCCCCCTTTGGTTCCAGCCTCACGCCGCCGCCAGGTATTCAACATCATTCACGGCCTCTCACACCCCTCCGGCAGGACCACGCCAAACTGCTTTCAAAAAGTTCGTCTGGCACGGGGTGCAAAAAGGACGCCACAGCCTGGGCAAACAGTGCCTGCAGTGCCAGACCAGCAAAGTGGGTCGTCACACGCAGTCGGGGTAGGCGAGTTCCCACAGCCAGGCGCCGCCGGCCACATCCACATCGACGTCGTCGGGCCCCTTCCCCATCAGGCGGATCCAGATACCTCCTCACGGTGGTAGACCGTTCGGCCGAGGTGGCCCGGCCACGCCCATGCAAGAAGCCACCGCCAGCGCGTGCGCTGAGGCCCTGCTCTCCAGTTGGGTTAGCCGCCGGCCCCGGACCACATCACAACCGACAGGGGCCCCGCTTTCCTCTCCGGGTTGTGGTCTTCCCTGGCTCAACTGCTGGGAACCACGCACCACACCACCACAGCGTACAACCCAGCGGCCAACGGCCTGGTTGAACGGTTCCACAGGTCCCAAAGTCATCCTCATGGCCCGCTGCACCGCCGAGACTGGAAACATCAGCTGCTGTGGGTCCTCCTCGGGTTGAGGACCGCCCCAGAGCCGACGGCACCCCATCCGCAGCTGAACAAACCTGGGGGAACCCTCGTGGTGCCGGGAGAGCTCGTGACGGATGATCGCCACTCCCCATCTCTGCAGAGGCTCCGCGACGTGGCCGGCAAGTTCGCCTTGCAGGCGCTCATACATCGACAGAGCAACCACCTTCATGCCGCCACAGCTGTCATCCGCCACCCACGTCTTCGGCAGAGTCGACGCCGTCCGTCCACCACTAACTAAGCCCTACAGGGGACCTTCCGCGTGCTGGAGCGGAACAGCAAGGCGTTCGCTGGCACTCCCAGGCAAGAACGACTGGGTTTCCAGACCGGCTAAAGCCCGCCTTCCTGTCGGAGAGTCCCGCAGCGACGCAGCACCCCTTCCGCCCAAACGCACTCCAGCACGCCCTCACCCCAGGCGCCAGCCGCCCCAGGAAGGGACCGCCCAAACAGCAGCCTCACAGGCGGGAGGCCCCTCAGTTATCTTCAAGGAGCCGCGGCACCCTTCAGCGTCCCACCAGGTACAGGGATTAATCAGACGCGTCCCTCGTCTTGGGAGTATTTGTAAAGTCACCAATTCGGCGCCAGGATAGTGTTTCGGCGGCGCCATTAATTAAGTCTCCGCTGAGCTTGTTTTCTTTGGTGACTTCCGTTTTCTTCAAGCTCAATTAGTCACGCCTAAAACGTGCCAGGTCACGCATTTTAATCATTTTTACTTTATGGTATTTATACGAATGTCACACATTGTGTATCACATGTTTCTTCATTCACAGGCATCAAGACTGTATCTATATTGTAGCTCTGTATGTTTTGTATTGTAATTTGTACTCGTTCACTGCATATTATTGTTTATTGTTTCGACCTCAGGTCACAGTCAATTCCATTGTCTCTCACGGCCCGGCGTCAGTCGGCCGTAATATAAGCTGCCTGGATCTGTAATAAAGTAGCAGTAACCTTTACCTGCTCGTTTCTTTGACACCTTACAAGTCCAGAGCCGTGGCAGTTTCTCTTGTCGCTTGCTTCAAAACTCCACCTATCCAGGGTTTGACCTGAACAGGCAACAGACTCACCAGTAAATAGGATAGAGGAAATGGGTTTTAAGAACAGACTAAGATCTGGCCTAGCAAAACTGTATCCCTTCTTATATTCCTCTGAACTAAAATTCTTACCCTTTGGTGGTTGGGATCTGATCAAAACAACTCATGCCCGCTTGCTTCTTCTTACATCGTCTGCCCTCTTACTTTAACAAAGATAAATTTCTTTTTATTTGATTAAAACAAGGAAGAGAGGTTGAACAGGTAATATTTATAATAGCTTCCCCCTTAAAAAGGTCTTCACTCCCTTTCGTGCGTGAAGGTCTATACTAAGTAATCTGTTCACCTCGATTACTTTACTATTTTCCCCTGAACAGATTTTGCCTTTGCAATGCAACTAGCTATGGATCTACCTGACTCTAGAATGGGATATGAGCTTTAATCACTTACTTTCTACAGAATCCTAACACCACTTAAAGGTGCTTACAGATATTTAGTGATATTTAGTCTTGGACAAATTGGACTTTCAATTGTATCTTTATGACATAATCTATTAGAACACAGCTGCAGCACCAACTTACACGACAAAGAACTAGACAAATTACAATATTCTTACAAGTATACAGTTTCTTACACTAGAACATACAGTTATAGTCAACATAGTCATACCTTGGGGTTCTTTAAAATACCATGCGTGTCATGAGCTCAATGGCTCTATTCACAATAGTTACAATTACTGGCTTCACAAGTTATACTTACATAGTTGTTGCTGCTCATTACAAGATTTAAATGACAGGGTTACTATTACTACTTACTGAATCAGGTCTAGGCTGTTACTAAGGCAGAGATCACATTGGCTACCTCCTCTGGGCAGGAGCCTGGATCACTGAGATGGAAAGGCACTGTGCCAAGGAGGCACGAGTGCCAGGGGCAGCTTGTGGCTCTTGCAACTACTTGACTTTCTTCCACCCGTTCTTCTTCTTTTTCTTCGGGAGAAACCAACAGACTCGTTAGGAATCAAACGTATGGTAAACACATATGGCAACTCTTTATCCCAATCATTACCTGATTC
The DNA here is from genome assembly GCF_040412425.1 of Macrobrachium rosenbergii. Classification (NCBI taxonomy): domain Eukaryota; kingdom Metazoa; phylum Arthropoda; class Malacostraca; order Decapoda; family Palaemonidae; genus Macrobrachium; species Macrobrachium rosenbergii. Next base: position 73,466,662 of record NC_089752.1, on the reverse strand, counting down.
ATAACAAAACTTCTTCAATACAGATTTCAAAGTCTGATGGAATCTCTCTACCTGACCTTGACTCTCTGGATGGTAAGGAGAAGACATAACATTATTAATCCCCAAATCAGACATTCTTTTCTTGAAATATTTACCGGTAAAATTAGTCCCGCAGTCGCTTTGAATAACCTTCAGGAACCAAACCTCGTGAAAAAACCAACCAAACTATCAAAAATTTTCCACGCCCGTATACTCCGCAGGGGAAGTGCCTCAGGGAAATGTGACATCCTATCCATGATTGATAGAATATACTCATTACCACCGCGTGTCCGTGGTAAAGGACCAACTGCATCAGTAACAACTTCCCTGAACAGTTCTCCTAGAGCCGGGATCGGAATAAGAGGAGCTTTAGGTACTTTCTGGTTCGGTTTTCCCACGAGTTGACAAGTTTAACAGGATAATGATGTTTAATGTCTTCACGCATACCAGACCAAAAGAAATACTCAGCCAATTTCTGAAAAGTTTTGCGTACACCAAAGTGACCTGCTAGATTATTTTCATGGCCTAAATATAACAGTTTACCACGATATTTAGCGGGAACAAACAACTGTTTCTTAACCTCTACTTGATTGGCAGGAGCTCCCACCAACCTGCTGATACGGTAGAACAAACGCCCTTCTTTAATGAATGCGGGTTTTGTTAAACCCTCGTGGTCACCAAACACAATACTGGAAAATTCTTCATGCTGTTCTTTCTTGAATAATAATAACACTTCGCCTGGTTTGATACAGCCCCCTTCTTCTCATACATTATCCTTACTGGCAAATTTACTATTCACAAAACTATGAGGTTTCTCACAACTATTACCATTTCTATGCCTACTGCTAAATCTACCACTATTATTATTGTCAGAAAATCGCCTCCCCGATGACTGGTTATCAAACACCTTAGTCTGAAGGAATTACCTTTGACTATTGCCATTCCTCAATGGTTCCTCCTTATGCATGAGAGCATATTCATCGGAGGACACAGCCAGTTCCTGAAGCGAATCAATTTTCAATTCCGCCAGATGAAAACGAAGCTCCTTAAACTTCTTATACCCATCAACCTCTTTTGACTTCAACCAGTCATCAAGGAATTGAGTTTTCTTCCTGGTAAACTCGACATACGTAACCCCCGAATCTTATTTTAAGTTTCTGAACTTCTGCCTATAAGCTTCGGGAACCAAATCATAAGCTTTCAAAATTATTGATTTAACAGAATCATAATCAGATGATAATACTTCATTTAAAGTATTATAGACTCTCTGAGCCTTCCCTATCAGACGACACTGTACCAAAATTGTACACGTATCGTGAGGCCAA
>NC_089752.1:73430319-73460319 GCF_040412425.1 Macrobrachium rosenbergii | reverse complement strand
ATATATATATATATGTGTGTGTGTGTGTGTGTGTGTGTGTGTATGTATATATGTGTATATATATATATATATATATATATATATATATATATATATATATATATATATATATATATATATATATATATATATATATATATATATATGTATGTATGTATGTATGTATGTATGTATAAAGAAAGAGAGAAACCAGACGGCCAACCATTTTCATCAACTGCTGAATCAAGAATGAAGCCCTTGTGTGCAAAAACTTTTGATACCTCCTTTTATTAGTGTTCCTATAGAGGAGGTTCCCTGTCACCACTCACATACACACACACACGTACAGTGAAATACTCACCTTTGTCTTGCACAAACCTTAGAGCTTTCTGGCTATTAGTGTACTTGAAGTTCCAAGCCACTTTTGCTCCAAGTACCCTGTACTGTCTTGGTCTCCTGCAGCTGTTTCGTCCCAGAAATTCTCATAGTACAAACTTCAACCGCCCCTTTGGTTCAACAGCATTCCCTCGTGAAAATACTTTAATCCACATTTCCCCTTTCGCCAGCCGAATTATAAAAAAAATGAGCAAAGACAAATTTGACCACATATTAAAGATGAAAGACCTGCCGAACGAATATCATCTTATGACGAAATCTCATTAAAACTTTCCCATGTGTTCTTAGGATTAACGTGAAACTTTTGCAATTATCGTAATCCTTCTTCAGGTTTTTTTTAATTATCGAGGAATTTTTAAACGGACGAGGAATGGGTAACTAGCTGTCAAGTATTTTTTTTTTTTTTTCTAAAATTAATTTTGTGTGCGCCAGGGCCTCCCTTGCTCTGCTGGCTTTTTAGGCCTCATTAGTACCAGAGACGCACTGTACTATTTTCTTTTATCTAGTCTTACGGCTAGTTAGTGTTTTCTTTCGGCTTTAGGATGCAGCTGCTCGCCCCATGTTGTGCTTTAACGTAGCTAAAATAGCATAAAAGTAATAATGAATCACAATAAACCATCACGAAGTTACGGGTCCGCCACGCATGTCTCCCGATTATCGGAGGTCAGAAAAATTAAGTATGGTCATTTCTAGAATGTGAACATTACTAGGATTTCTGATATTCGATCTTTTTGACTCAGCAAAACGAGTCAGCTGTTAAGAAATGACTCTAGACGTGTAATTCTAATTTCGCGATTGGTGATCTCCTTTTGGCTTTATTGTGACTTTCAATATTTGACATCCCACTTTTGAACTCTTCTGCAAGTTTTTGAACTTTTACTTTTAGGGTTAGGTTTGAAACACTATCGAAAAGTAAATGACATAAAGATCAAACGAATTATCTGTTTTCACACAAATGGAACTACGTATCCATTTGATATCCATCAACGATAGAAATGCAAAGGTGTCGGTGGTAGTGGTTGGTTAAATTAAGCCGGCCTTGTACCAGCATGTGTCCCTTGCCACAGGCACCGCTTAAGTCTGGTAAGGCGTTCAAGGGCAGAAAAGGCTTAGTGTGGAATTCTAAACACCATTGACCAACACTGGATGAAATTGTGCTATGAGTATTTTCAGCTGTCAAAAACGTTTACGGTTGAAGAAGTGGATTCAGATGGCTTTAGCCTCCATTGATAAACATTGACTATAAGTGAAAAGGATGAGATTGCAAGTTCCTTTGTATTCCCCTGTAGGCATTATTTAAGGGTCTTTGCAGCCTCCCTTCGGCCCTTAGCTGCAACCTCTTACATTCCTTTTACTATACCTCCGTTCATATCTCTTTCTTCCATCTGACTTTCCACCTTCTCTAACAATTGTTTCATAATGCAACTGCGAGATTTTCCTCCTGTTACACCTTTCAAACCTTCTTACTGTCAATATCCTTTTCAGCGCTGAATGACCTCATAGGTCTCAGCGCTTGGACTTTGACCTAAATTCTATATTCTATTCTGTTCTACTCCCCACCTGCCACCCCTGCAGGGAATCAGTAGATAAACCTCCTCTTACAGAAAGGAAGGCTTTGCTATTCAGGTGAAATGGAAACCAGATGACAGTTTTCAACGTTGGCAATTAGCCTAGAGGGAAACTAACGCAGGCCTTAGGAGGTGGTGTGAGTGGCAACTTGTCATAGTGAGTTCCAGAAGCCACCTGAAAAAAACTAAGTCCGTGTTGTTGGACTAATGTCCCTGCCTTGAGAAAACGAACATTGAGTTGACAATTGAAGCAGACTCCTGGAGTCTAGTGTCACCTAAAGAGAGGCTCAGTGATGCCCAAAGTAAGTAGTATACCTTAGTTTTACCAGACCACTGAGCTGATTAACAGCTCTCCTTGGGCTGGCCCGAAGGATTAGACTTATTTTACGTGGCTAAGAACCATTTGGTTACTTAGCAACGGGACCTACAACTTATTGTGGAATCCGAACCACATTATAGCGAGAAATTAATTTCTATCACCAGAAATAAATTCCTCTTACTCTTCATCAGCCGGCCGCGGGAATTGAACTCCGGCCCATCGAATGACAGTCTGAAGCTCTACCGAGTCGGCCAACAAAGGGCTAGTGATGCCCAAAAGCCACATGAGGCGATTCACCCGGATCATCGTCACCAGATAAGCGTGAAAAGCGTTTGCCGACAACGAAGGGTCCCACGTGGAAATCCCATGCAATCACAGCTCTTCACAAATAAAGCCTTTTTGTAATTAAACGCAATTAGGGGAATTAGGCAATTAGTTGCAGGTATGAGTGATGAAGTAATTTCTGAAAGCGGATTTGAGGTCACGGAACAATTGCATTGTTTACTAATTAGCGTTAACATTAATAAGCCCATTTATAAACTTATTGCGAAGAAGTTTTTTGATTGTGGTTTAAATATCATACAAACCTGCTTTCATATATATATGAGAGAAAGAGTTTGTGGAAAACTAATTATACATATATACTATATATACTATATATATATATATATATATATATATATATATATATATATATATATATATATATATATATATATATATATATATATATATATATATATATATATATATATATATATATATATATATATATATATATATATATATATATATATATATATATATACTATATATACTATATATATATATATATATATATATATATATATATATATATATATATATATATATATACTGTATATATGTTACGGCCAAAGCTCGAAATCAGCCAAAGTAAAGTGGCCAGCCAGTTCGGGAAATGGCCGAGGAGATGTGGCCAAAGGTCCGATTACTTGAAATTAACAATGTGTAGTGTGTTTCGCCGCGTCTAGTGCTAACCCCTCGGGGATCAAATGTCCCCTAAGTGCATTTGCTCCCTAAGGGGCTAACACTGAATACGGCAAAACACATTTGATCCCCAAGGGGCTAGTACTAGACACGGCGGAACAGAGTAGATGAATCACTGTTTCTCCGTGTTTAGTACTAGCCCCTCGGGGATCAAATGTCCCTAAGTGAATTGGTGATTTCATGAATTCTCTGAAAATTTCAGGGATTTCATGAAATCCCTGGCTTTACAGTGTCACTGTAACACACACACACACACACACACACACACACACACACACATATATATATATATATATATATATATATATATATATATATATATATATATATATATATATATATATATATATATATATATATATATATATATATATATATATATATATATATATATATTCTCATATACACTGTTAATTTCAAGTAATCGGACCAGACCACACCACCTCGGCCACTTCAAAACTTTGGCCGATTTCGGGTTTTGTTGCAACATATATATATATATATATATATATATATATATATATATATATATATATATATATATATATATATATATATATATATATATATATATATATATATATATATATATATATATATATATATATATATATATGTGTGTGTGTGTGTGTGTGTGTGTGTGTGTGTGTGTGTGTGTGTGTACCATTTTTTGTATTTTACTTTGAACATTTTCTATATGTAAATGACATTTGATGTCTAAGTTTGACAATGTGAAATTCCGTTTGACAATCTCCAAAACAAAAATGACCATTCTTCAAAACAGATTGAGAGTCTCCAAAGAATGACAATTCAGGAAAAATACTTAACATTTACCAAAAAGGTAATAACAATAAAACAATTCAGTGACAATTAAGCATTTTTATTTGACAATGTTTAAATCTTATTACACTGAAAAATAATAATATATAACTTTTGGCAACATTGTTTTTTTAAGGAAACAATGACATACATATCTTCGGTAGGAGCATGTTTATATCTATATAATATTATATAATACACACATATAAGTGATCTATGTACCATTTGTTTCTGATCCCAATATCTTGAGGGTTAAAACATTTTATAAGGTATGAATTCGAATGTTCATATAGGGAAGCACATAGGTAGCTGGCGAGTCACAAAGCCGAGAGCCATCTCCAAATAGCTGGTCAGCAAGCGCTCGCAATATGCTCGAAGGGTCGCACCATTTCTTTGGGCTTGTTGTAAATTGCAGGTACCAACTACATCATTAAGTAATCGTTTCAAGAAAGCTTTTATAGTTGAAAAACAATTTACAGTTGGATTAAGAAAAGCTGAAGACGGTGGTAGATATCGAAACTTTCTAGCAGGAAAGCAAAAGTTAAGTATATTAGTTTAATGAGCTGATTAACAGCTCTCCCAGAGAGGGCTGGCCTGAAGAATTAGACTTATTTTATGTGGCTAAGAACCAATTGGTTACCTAGCAACGGGACCTACAGCTTTGTGGAATCCGAACCACATTATACCGAGAAATGAATTTCTGTCACTGAAATAAATTCCTCTAATTCTTCATTGGCCGGCCGGAGATTCGAATTCAGGCCCTGCAGAGGACTAGCCGAGAACGGTACCGACCAGTCCAACGAGGAACTAGGAAAGCTTAAAGCAGCATCGTTATGGGACGGAGCATTATCCATTATGATTACGGGATTATAAGTGTCTAAAATTAAGTCAAGGTTAAAAATGATTTCTTGAAAAATCGCCTTCGTCACACCTCAGTTATTCTGCTCATAATATACAAGGCCAGCACCATCTGATATAGCCGCTATTAACGTGATATTGCCACCTCTCTGGCCGCCAACAACAGTATGCGATAAGTTTTTTGTCCTACTGGTGCTCTGCCATATGCTCTTTTCCTGTACAGGTTGAATCCCATTTCATCTACTGTATATATATTCGATCCATCTGCAAATTCCTTGCGTACATTTCGTGGGCATATGCTGCTCTTCCATCTTTAAGGATTGCGAGTTCCTATTCTCGCTTATGTTTGCACACAATTTGCGTGTGATTAGTGCACCTTCCAACTCTCGACACTGTAGCATCTGATGCCTGGGGTGAGTATTTCTCGTAGACTGGTATTTAATTCACGTATTGTTACGGTAAGTTTGCTTTCCACAAGCATTATCAGAAAGTCAACGGACTCGTCACTCAATTTCTCCTTTCTGCCTTGAATCCTAATTTCTCTTTCTTGTTTCTGCGCTTCTTGATGTTTTCTGATAATCTGATAAGCCGTTGTCCGCTTAATTCCCAACTCAAGGGCTTTAGTTAAGAAGACTTCACCACTCTCATATTTTTCAATGATACGGTTCCGATCAGTATCACTGACGATGCGGTAATTTCTTGGCATTACGCAGTATGAACGATAGTAAGAAGAGTATACGCAGAACGGACGGAGGAAATCGATCATTATTGTATGTGAACTGGGCAGGTACTGGATGAAATACGGTGCGTAGGCTATAGCTTTTTGGTTAACATTCTCACATTATCTGGGAGAAATTATGGCGTGATCTAGTTCAGTAGTTTGGCAATTCCTATCAGCAATTCACTATATTCTTACTTTGTTTGCTACCTTAATGCGAAAATGTTTATTTTGATAGACTACCATATATAATAAATTATTATATTAACATGCTAAAATGTCAAATTAAAATGAAGATGTCAAAATGAAAACATTAACTGTTAATTTTGAAACACTCATTCGTCAAACAATTATCTGGACTGTTATTTCATTGTTTCAATTATCATCCTCAGTCAGAAATGTCAATTTATTTTGCAGATTGTTAAAAAAAGCAGACGTGAAAAATATAACACTTATTTGTTTCATTGTCATTTTGATATCAATTTTGTCAATTTGCACTGAAGACTATTCAAAGTAAAATGCAAAATACTATACTAGTGATGCGACGATACCAAAAATTTTAACGATTCCTATATGAGTCTCGATACTGCATTAAACTTCCGATTCGAGTCCCGATTCCGATACCTGCATTGGATTCATGGTTTAAGAAACAAATACTTTATGAACAAGGCACATTTATTAATCATCCATTCAGTATGAACATGAATCATTTTGTTATAACAAAAAAGAAAAAAACGCTTCTTATGGAATGAAGTTTAATCGATTTTGTCACAAAAAAAAGGGGGTTCAACTTGAAAGTTTAGACGGTAAAAAGAACAATTTCTTTAAGTAAATCACTTGAAAATACTTATTCTTATTCAAGTCCCAATATTCTTAAATTGTAGTGTAAGAACATTAGCATCTCTCCGGTTTCACCTCTATATGAGATGAAGTCTGTTTAAACAAGTATCAGACACATTCTGTTCCTCCTGTTCATTTCATCACATAACCATTTAACATTGCAGTGAAGTTTCTTTCTTCTGCAAATGTTCTCAACTTGTTCTTTAGATATAATGACACTCAAGATATTAAGATCTATAGATTATACTGATACTTTAAAGTCGTCAAGCAAAGTGTTAACTTTTTATTATTACCTGGAATCGAAAATTAAGTTTCAGACATACGAATTCCAAAGAATTGTTTTCAGAATCGGAGATTGGATTAAAATTCTCTCCAATTCCGATACCTGAAAAATTTGCGATACTTTTCATTCTCGATTCCGATTCAAGCTACTCGTCCCATCATTTTATATACATATATATATATATATATATATATATATATATATATATATATATATATATATCTTGTATATATGTACAGAGGGTTCATGGAAACTAGTCGCTCTGTTAAATAGAATGAGTAGTATATACTTTATTTTATTTTAGTTTTTAATATTTCTTTAATCAAAAGTAAATTTTATAGACGGATATATATATATATATATATATATATATATATATATATATATATATATATATATATATATATATATATACATATATATATATATATATATATATATATATATATATATATATATATATATATATATATATGTAGAAAGATAGATAGATAGACAGAATGATAGAGACAAAAAAGAAAGAGAGAGAGAGAGAGAGAGAGAGAGAGAGAGAGAGAGAGAGATGTCGTGTGAACAAATGAGTATAATACTCAAGGTAAACACAGACATGCTTGTTTTAAAATCCTGCAGCAACTCGAGTAAATAATGTGTTCATCGAATTGAAAGGGATTTCTAGACTTTCGTTTTGCACCTCAAAACTAGGTCGGAAATTAACAGGTAATTCAGTATTTTGCCTCGGGGATCGTCAACTACGTACTGTAATTCAGTGATTTAACTTCAACGTTCCAGGCAAAATGCAGTTCACGTAGCAAAATATATATATATATATATATATATATATATATATATATATATATATATATATATATATATATATATATATATATATATATATATATATATATATATATATATATATATATATATATATATATATATATATATATATATATATATATATATATATATATATATTTTATATATATATATATATATATATATATATATATATATATTTACACACACACACACACACACACACACACACACACACACACACATATATATATATATATATATATATATATATATATATATATATATATATATATATATATATACATATATATACATATATATATATATATATATATATATATATATATATATATATATATATATATATATTTTATATGTGTGTACGCATGTATGTGTAAATGTATATATATATATATATATATATATATATATATATATATATATATAATTGTATATAGTCACACACGCAAGTAACTTTTTATATGCACAAATATTAAGCCATGTATTTCAGTTTAATATCCAATTCATAACATAGGGGATAACTTAAACCAAGGGGTATTATTATTGATAAGTACTTCGTCCCTGGCAGGAGTCGAACCGATGTCTGGATGAAAAACAATGATAAAGTGTGATTTACACCATCCAACTCTCTTGATAAGTCCCCTTCGGTGTAAATTATTCGCACGTTATAGTGAATTGGATATTATACAATACTTGGGCCCTACCATTATGTATATAAACATATATATATACTGTATATATATATATATATATATATATATATATATATATATATATATATATATATATAATTTCTCACCTTGTTACATTGCTTTACTTTATAATAAACTGTATTTAGAATATAATATCCTTCGTTTATGGAATAGAGAAGTTTCCTGGAAATTTGGTAGTGATATAAATCCCCTTCCATATTACATACAAAGTATACCTTAGTTTTACCAGACCACTGAGCTGATTAACAGCTCTCCTAGGGCTGGCTCGAAGGATTAGACTTATTTTACGTGGCTAAGAAGCAATTGGTTACTTAGCAACGGGACCTACAGCTTATTGTGGAATCCGAACGACATTATAGCGAGAAATTAATTTCTATCACCAGAAATAAATTCTTCTAACTCTTCATCAGCCGGCAGGGGAATCGAACTCCGGCCCAGCAAGTGCCAGCCCGCAGCTCTACCGACTCACCCAACGTAGGAAAGCAAGAGTGATAAAGTGTTGACAAATTGCTACAGAAATATTAAAACTGAAATAGCTGACAATATTTAATGTCGTTTTACTGAATTTTTCTTGATGCTTTTAAATACATGTTTTACGATACTAAAACTTACCTCAGTCACATGTATGTATATATATATATATATATATATATATATATATATATATATATATATATATATATATATATATATATATATATATATATATATATATATATATATATATATATATGTATTTTAACGTTTATAACAAAAAATTAAAGTTATGTTTGTAGTTGTTTCTTTATTTAAAATCTTTAAATGAGATTAAGTTGATACACAATGTACACACTGTCCGGGGTAAGTGTAATATGTGTAAATGTGATTTTTATTACGCTTCTTGTGGTTGTCTACTGAACGTAATCTGTTGACACAGATTTCACTTGGAATAATAAGAAAGTAACACCGCATATTAATTTAAAATATTTTAATTACGCATTACATAAAAAACAAAGTCATAAACAGTTAGAATTAGCGAACACGCACTAAGCGGTTAAAAAAGAAAGTTTCTACTATCATTACATACACAAACAGTTTGAGAATTAAGCACTATTGCACCACAAAAAACACGGCCTTCTTGCGGCAAAAATTTTTCGTAGCCGACAAAGACAAAATTAACAACAGTTCACTGGGATAACAGGTGTTTGATGTTTGTTTAACAATATAATTATCAGCTCGTTACAACAGGTATTTTTTTACCAGTTACCCTGTCACAGGAACGTACAGAATACTTCGTTATATAACTGATTTTGTAATAAAGAATTCGTTACATACCTACAATTTTAAGTTCATTTATTTGAACTGGGACCGGGGATTTCACTTTCATTTCATTATAAGCCTGAATTCGTTACAAGCCTGTACGTTATAAACGAAATGTAATATATATATATATATATATATATATATATATATATATATATATATATATATATATATATATATATATATATATATATATATATATATATATATATATACATATATATATATATATATATATATATATATATATATATATATATATATATATATATATATATATATATATATATATATATATATATATATATATATATATATATATATATATACATATATATATATATATATATATATATATATATATATATATATATATATATATATATATATATATATATACACATACACATACTAGCTGACCAACCCGGCACTGCCCAGATAACTCTGGATGACAACCGATAAACTCTCTCTCTCTCTCTCTCTCTCTCTCTCTCACCCCTTTCCTGTTAAGATAGTTGCTGCAATTACATTGCCCAGCCTTTTTTACCCCTTCCTATCGGGGCTTAACTTGGATTTAAAGGGCACTGGAAGTGTCACTATTCCCCTCAGCAACCTTGCAAACTATGGATTAAACACTAATATCTGTTGTTTTTGGTTATTTTTACATTTCAACCCCTTCCCACCCACACCCCCACCCCCACCCCCACCCCCTATGGTGCCGGTGATGTCTTACCTTGTAGTATTCTTTTCCAGATAGTAAGTCATATTTATACCAAAATGAGGTATGACAAACCCGTAGAGTTTATTTAGTTACTAAGTCTGTGGGCAGAACCAGCCCCGTATCAGGGAAACCCTTCCCAATCCCACGACCTTTGGTGTTAGTGATGTCTTAACCCCACAATGTTCTTTTCTAGATAGTAAGTCATGTGTACAGTATACTAAGTTTGGTTGAAATTGCTGAATGCATTTCAGTGTTATGCTGGAATACACACACTATACATCCATTTTTATATATTGATGTATATATACAGTGTATATATATATATATATATATATATATATATATATATATATATATATATATATATATATATATATATATATATATATATATATATATATATATATATATATATATATATATGTGTGTGTGTGTGTGTGTGTTTGTGTGAATGGTATGTATGTGTGAATATATATATAATATATGTATATATATATATATATATATATATATATATATATATATATATATATATATATATATATATATATATACATATATATATATATATATATATATATATATATAATTAATATACGTATATGCATACTTACATAAAAGTGTTTTCTTATGAGTCTATGTATGTGTACATACAGTATATTCATACATTTCAACTAATTGTTTGTTACGATAAAAACAGCCGGTATTTATTTCTAAACCGTAATTTGATATGAGAAGGAGAGGGTACCGGTATGGATTATGAACAAACAGTGATGTAATTACAATAGTAGCCACACAAAGAGATTATTGTGTGTGTTCCAGCTCAGGAAGTAATATGATAACACCAACATTAAGGTTATAAAAGTTGTGTTTCCATTTATATTAAAATAGATAAGATATAATAATGAGAGCGACTACATCCTGAATTAATTATGAGGCTTCAATATCTCTCATTCATCACCTCTAGCTTCAGGAGGAACTCTCGCTTTATGTTGTTCCCATAAAGGAAAGAAACAATCCGATCATCATGGAAGAAATATTCATATTATATGAACTGCGGCAAAATTATCCTTGACATTCATTCTTGAGATAGTTATAACATTTTCCCAAAAGTTGCATTTCTATATCCCAGTAATCGAATCATTTGTTCTCAGTCAGGAGGACAAACTTTGGTGAAATTTTCCGAAAACTCCACAAACAAATTTTTTAATAATCCTCTAACAGTCGGGAAGAAAACAAACAAATGAACAGAATAAAAAGTATAAAAACATTTGACACTCCATAAACCTTCTACGGAACCATACTACAGAGACTAGGAAAATGTAAAAGATGAAGCAACAAATGAGCAAGATTATACGTTATCAAACAAACAAAAGAAAATACCATTGACACCTCTCCTATCCCATCACATCTGAAGTGCTTCCAGGGATCAGTATTCCCGTACCATTCCCGATAATAATTCCATCCACTTCAAGAGACACGTAAGCTCAGCCACTCAAGATGAGTGGCTCCTTTCGACTTGGAACCACCTTGACAAGGTGGGGGGGTTCTTGAACCCCATGAATTTGTTCCCGGGTTTGAGTCCAAGAGTTCCATATACCGTTAAATATTTCTTTGGATTAGTTTTTTGTGGCAGTTTCCACTTTTGCTGAAGTTTATTGGACCTGATAAACAGGAAAAGATATCATAGCTCGGAATGGATTTATATCCGAAGCTAAATGGTGGGAACTGTGGTAGGACCATCAACTGCCCGATAATGTTCGGACCTGAGAGATATCAGATTGATATCTCAAAGTCGGAACTATTCTTTAGGGCTGGACCACGGATTCCAGGGGGGTCTGGTTCTGGGGATAGGACTCTCAGGCATTATAGCCGGTTTGCCCATAATGATTTGGGTGGGGGATGATAGTATTCTCGTAATACTTTCGGTCCTAGCAAGCGGGTTTGGCTTACACTTGGGCCACTCTAATCATGTGCCATCCCCTGTGGGGTAGGGTAGGGACATGAAAGGTTGATGATATCTTTTTAAGGTTTTCAGTTTTTTTTTTTTTACTTCAATCTTCATGACAAATAAAAATAAAGATTCAAGTGCCCTTTGAATGTAACGACTCTCACAACCTTTCTTTAGAGAAATCAAAAAAGAATCCTAATGTAATCACACTGGAACCTTATGTTCCAGTGCAAAACAAATCCACAAGAAGCAAATATCGTCTTGACCCAACCTTGACTCACTTCGACTCCCTCTTTGGGAGTGGAAGTTGGTCAAGGCTTCTAACCATGGAAACAGAACGACAAATTTCAGCCCTAAAGTTGGAAAACTTCTTATTAAAAAGACATCCAAAGACAGAAATGTCGCTCAGACAAATTAAAATAAAGACGTGGCTTATAGTAGCCACAACAACAAATCAATCTGAAGACTATTTATCCATAAAAAGTATAGATAATGTGAATGTAAAAGTAAAGAAGCATGACACTATGAACAGCATTCAGGGTACTATTGTGCTTCCTGAAAATAATGACGAACTGGTTGATAAGAATATACTGTTGGACTCTCTTAAAATGAGGTATATATAATACCAAGTAAAGAGAATAATAAAGTATTAAGAATTGCAAAAATAAAATTTGAGGGTCAAGATCTACCTCAAAAAATAAACATTTTAGGCCAAAATAGAGAACTGAGACCTTATGTTCCAAAGCCACTACAATGTCAAAATTGTAGTAAATATGGACACACGAAGAAAAACTGTCGAAATGAGCCTATATGCGCTTATTGTGGATCTGACGAACATGCCACACAATGGAAATTTAGTGAGCAAAAGTGTGTAAATTGTGGGCGAGATCATCATGCAAGGTCCAAATGTATGTACTATATATAAAATATAGAGTTAAAAATCCTACAAGAAAGAACCTGAATGTCTATGAGAAGCTAAACTTGAAATGAAGGTGAGAGGAATTCAAGATCCGTCTAAGAAACATACATATTCTTCAATAACAAGAACAAATAATGAAACAAAAATGCATACAGATAGAAGTAACTGAGCACAAAAAAGTAAATCTCAAGAAGAAATTAATGCTCTAGGGAAAAAACCTAAAATGGTAAAGAATAAAGAAACAGGTGCAAATGAGATGGATAACATTTTTTCAAATTCATTTCAAATATTAACTCAAATAGAAACACAGGAGGATACTACTACAGAAGTAAGAGAGAGATTAAAGATAAAAAGAGACCTTTGGAAAGAACACCACCCAAAACGAAAAAGCCAACAATTTTTAGAGAAACATCGGTCAAACCAAAGACAAAAGATATGAAGAAAGAGCAGAAACAAAAATAAGCTGAGAATATAACTTTATCTCCTAAAATAATAGTAAAACCTATGGATACAGATATCCAGAACACCGAAGAAGTGGAAGGGAACCGTACCATAGATAAAAATAACTATGTTAAGGGAGAAGAGATTACTCCATCACCAATAATCGGTACAACAAGAACAAATAAAGCAAGAAATATACATGATAGCACATGTGGATGCAATGATTGTTTCATTGCTTTGTGCAATAATAACAAAAACATAATTTTACGATTTAACCTGAGGAAATGCTTACCATGGGCCAGTTATAGACTCTAAACAAATGATTTCGGACCTTACCTCTATTTTTGTATAAACTCTGACTGCTGCTGATTCAGGAAATCGTAAAAAACAAGGAAAAAGAGGGAATTTATTTGAGCTGAGGGCTCTTCTCACAAGGTGTTTGTAAGTAAACACATTAGGCTAAGTTTAAAATTACGTGTATTTACATGAAATGAAATATCAGATGAAATGAACTAATCAGACAGGCAAGACCTGAGAGGTTAATTAGAAAACTTGAAGGTATATCCGTCGGTGTGACGATGCTGATACATGGCACAGTCAAATGAGATTTCCACGGCTAACAAACCCTTTGTAAACGGAGAATGATATGTTTACAATATACCAACAAAACTGTATCGGCAATAAGTAAATACAATTTAGCATCAACAACACGAGAGGAAGAAGGAAATTTAAGTACACACATGTATGTACACAACAAAGTAGTTTATGACAAAGTACCTGTAAGCATCACTGACTTGCAAATACCAGGTATTAAAATCCGAATAAAAAACGATAATTATATAATTCATAATTTATGCAACCATCCTAATAAAAATTACGACATTGATAAACTTAAAGAATTACTTACCAGTGCCAAAGAACCTACATTAATAGTAGGTGATTTTAATGCTCACAACCCAATATGGGACTATAATTGTTCAAACCCAAATAGAGCAGGAAGTAAAGTAGAAGAATTTTTGGATTCAAATGACGTGTGCTGTATAAATGATGACGAGGTCAGCACATGATATTCAGAAACACATGGAACATTTTCCTCAGTAGACTTAACTGTGTGCCTCCAGTACAGTAGACAGATTAGACTGGAATACAGTTGATGACTTGCACACCAGTGATCATTTCCCAATATTAATTTCCTTATTACAAAATAATCCTGCAAAACATGTCCCTCACTATAACAGTTATAAAGCAGGCTGGGAGTGATATGAAATGCACACTAGGGATATCCCACCATTTGAATGTTTAAAAGATCATAATGAAACTAATAAATTTCTTGTAGATTTCATTAAAAATGCTGCTGATAAAGCAATACCAATATTAAAACCCATCCAACAGAACACAAAGTTCCATGGTGGTCTGGTAAGCTAACAGAATTAATAAATATAAATCACTTAATAGGGAGGCGCTTAGATAATTTGAATAAAAAATTCAAGAAAATGAATAAAACATTACCGATATTAGAGGGAACTTTACAAAAAATTACTATATTATTACTAGAAATTGATACATTAAAACCTCTCTTCAACAAATTATGTGCAAAATTTAAAAAGGAAGTAATTCAAGGAAGAATCATTTCATGGAGGAAATATGTATCAGATCTCTCTCATAACACTCCCATACAGAAAATATAGGGAAAATACAGGAAAATAGATGGTACCCATGTTAAACCATCTAGACATGCCATATTAAAAGATGAAAAAAGAATACTTGATCCTAAAGAAATAAAGGAGGAAACTTGGCAATTGTAAGTAGTGATAAAAATTTAGATGAACACTTCCGCACGAAGAAAAATAGTATAGAATTAATAATAATAAATTTTGAAACAATAGAAGATATATATTAAAATAGAAAATTTATTATGGAAGAGTTGGAATATGCTCTCTTAAACAGCAATAAATCTGCTCCTGGAGGTGACAATATTTGTTTTGAGATGATCTACCACTTAGCATCCATGGCAAAGTCATACTTATTACAGTTTTTATAATCATTTATGGCTTTGAAATTTATTTCCTGATGAATGGCGCAAAGCTATAATAATTCCTATCCCCGAGCACGGAAAGGATCCTAGTAATGTAAATAATTACAGACCAATTTCTTTAACAAGTTGTTTGTGCAAATTGTTAGAGAAAATTGTAAATGCTCGACTAACTTGGCACATTCAAGAAAAAAAAAATTTGACTCCCACTCATTTCGGGTCACAATGTAACAGATCACTCAATAATTTTGAGATTTTTAGTGACTGAAGAAGCGCTATAGAAGCTATTCAGAGTTACAAACCAAAAAAATAATATTGTATAAAAAATTGTGTTATTACTTCATAAATTATATAATAGTGGGAAAATGTAGAAATATGTTGGATCCCTGCTCATGTAGGGATCAAAAGAAATGAAGAGGCTGATAGAGCAGCCAAAGAAGCAGCCCATATGACAAGGCCAGGTGTAAATATCCCTGATAATGATTATGTAACACACATAAAGGGGGTTATTATAAGTAAATGGCATTATATATAGAATGAAGAACCTGAGAATAATAAATTAAAACAAATAAAACCTGATGTTGGAAAGTGGAGTTCATCATATCAGATGAGGAACTGTGAGTTAATTAATAAAATATAAAAATAAGTAAATAACAAAAGCACGAAAACCCTTAGAGCATTTATTGAATTTTAAAAGCAACAAAATTTTAAAATGTTGCTTAATTTACCTTTAATTTTAATATACTTTTTAGTGTGTATCTATGGAAACATGAGTAAATGTATTTATTGTGTGTGTGTTCCAGTATGAGAGCATGTACATTTGTGCAGTTTTTAATTCATTTTCGTCCATTTATCATCATACTGAAAGACCTATTTGGTTCCAGTGCTTGGCTTCAGGCCTAGACCTGGTATTTTATTCTAATCCTTCGGGCCAGCCCTATGAGAGCTGAAAGTCAGTTCAGTGGTCTGGTTAAACTGCACTAATATAATAATAATAATTAAGGTGACGGGCGTCCATCGGCGTTCCTCCAGCAACGAAACTGGCAGATTCAATATCATCTCATTTCTGTTATTCCCCTTCATCTGCACCTGTCAGGTGAAAGACCTCCTAGACTATTTGGGTACTACATTGCAGCTAAGAAAACACTAGCCAGCGCCAGAGGCTTCATCACTGATGTATAGCATTATATATATATATATATATATATATATATATATATATATATATATATATATATATATATATATATATATATATATATATATATATATAAATATATATATGTATGTGTGTGTGTGTGTGTGTGTGTGTGTGTGTCTGTGTGTGCGTGTATGTGTTTGTATGAATTAGTATTAATCGATTTCTTCATATATATATATATATGTGTGTGTGTGTGTGTCTGTGTGTGTGTATGTGTTTGTATGAATTAGTATTAATCGATTTCTTCATATATATATATATATATATATATATATATATATATATATATATATGTATATATATATATATACAGAGAGAGAGAGAGAGAGAGAGAGAGAGAGAGAGAGAGAGAGAGAGAGAGAGAGAGAGAGAGTTGTGGATATTGGGCCTTTTGCCTGTTAAGAAACTGAACATTTTCCGTTTTAAAGAAACAAATCAAATTTTAGAGAAAAGCAGCATTTTCAAGGGCTGAGATTTCGAGCTCAAGTTCCCCCTGTACTTAATTAGTCCCAGGAGGGAACACCTGCAAAAAACTCTTCCCAAATCCTTGTTTCCCTCTCTCTCTGCCTTGGATTCTCTTTTATTCCAGAGAATCGCACAGGGGAGAAAAATAGCCGGAAGGCATCCGATTGGCCAAGGAGGACATACGGACATACTGGTGGCCAGAGAGACGTCGTTGTTTGGAGACAAGTAGTTAGTATTGAGCGAACCACCGGCCAAGGAAGATCTGTTCCAACCTTACGGAGCTTCCCAGAGGGCGGCACCCTGATCTCGCTCCATTGATGACCGAAGTGAAGCAACCATTGAGCTAGCTTGCCAATTTCATTGCAGAAGCAGAGCCCACTCATGCTTTGCTAAAGCATAGGTAATTTGCAAGGTATGTCTGGAATAAGAGAAGAGTCAGCTCTTAAGCTTTATTCTTATCTCGAACTTTTCACCTTTATTATTCCCTACTGTGTTCTCGACCAGTGCAGTGAAATTATGTCAAGTGTCCCTTTGAACTCAAGGGAATTAATGAGTAATTATCACTTTGACAGTAATATATGTAATGAATTAATAACCTTCTCAAATCTTGTTCTTGTTGTGTATGTCTCTCTGCTTACAGGAGTCGATGACCCGTGTTTCGTTTCTCTCAATCGCAGAGAGGAGCTTAGAGTCTTGCGTGCTGCATATTTTGCTTTTCCAAATCAAGAGCCCTATTCTACATGAAGAATCCTACAATTATTTGTGGAATTTAATTAATTACAGATATACTGTACCATTAATCTATCATTCCATTGATTTAACTGTAACTGGAAATATATGTATTAATTAAGGTCCCGGGTTTCAATCCTGTTTGTCCCAGTGAGCATGTATTTTCCTCTTTAATTACTGTTCGGTACCATTATAAAGCAGGTGATTCCCTTATTTCTGCCACCGCTAACCGTAACAATTGGCGACCTTGACCAGTGTTCTGCAAGAATTCTAGCAATTGGCTGAATTATTTCTGCCAGGCTACATTTGCTGAAGTGAGACAAATCATTTAACGTAAATTTCTTGGCATTTTAGGCAAACTACTTGGAACAGTGTGTGTGTATAGCCATAAGTAATTTTCTTTTTCGCAAAATAGTTTATTTACATTCGTAATTCTAGACTTAGGAACTCGTAAAATTATCTTCAGGAATTAGTTCCCGCTCGGAAAAAGTGAAAGTTTCCAGGGCGAAGGCTGGGCACAGCATTCATCGCTGCATACCAGCGAATTCCTTTGAACACTGGAGTAGGTTGCATGTTAGCTATTTAGTTATTCAGGGCTCCTTGCCTTGCATGCTTTGCAACATTTGCATGTTATTTAGACTTGCTAGGGAGTGATAGGCTAGCTAATTCTTTTTGTGAAAGGGCAGAGCACATTTCGAAGTTTTAAGGATTGTCAGAGTCGAATTGTTTTGAAAGAACCGGCAATATCCCGAGCCGCTGCCATCACTTGCTCCTTCATTGCTCGTCAGCCTAGGCCAGTGGTCTTCAAACTTTTTAAGGCCATGGCCCACTTTAGGCATTTCCAAATATTCATGGCCTACTGCCCTTCAGATTTAGCATATTAATTATGTTCATAATAAAACATGCGATACCAGGTACTTAAGGAGCTTTATTACATTTTCTTAACATCTTCAAACAGAATTTTCATAAATGCATTATATGGTAAATGTATCTAAGAAATTTTCATGAAAGTTAAATTTAATAATCCAGAAATCAATGACTGAACTTTGATTATTGTAAATAAAATTCATGTACTGAACCTTACGGCTTGAAACTTGGCCAAAAGATAAACATAAAACGCAACTTCTCTGCTGTTCATGGTAACTACTAACTCAGGTGAGGCAGCTAATGAGATGGATGTACTTGTTTCTTATCTACAACCTCATCAAATCGGGGGAGAACTGTGGACAGGGCACACCGCATGTCATCCTCCACCTCTAAGTGGTTTCTTGGTTTTGTTTTGATTTGAAGTAAGACAGAAAAGCCTGATTCACATAAGTAAGTGGAGGAGGAAGGTAGAAGCGTTTTTAGTGCACGCTTATCAATTCTACGGTATGATGCACTTATTTGAGCCCAGAATTCCTGTACAGAGATATCTTTTTGCAAACACTCTACACCAGAATCAAATTTCATTTCCAAGTATTCATCTTGGTCAGGGTCTGGCACAGAATCTGGCTCAGTGTTAAATGGATCTGCTATAAATGACAGATCTATGGATTCAAGACCAGGGAAGTATCTGGAAAATTCTTGGCCCAAATTTTGAAGGTGGTTAATTATTTCATTTTGGAGACAAGGATCTAGTTCTTTTTCACCTTCAACAACTTCACAAAAATTCTCAAACATTGCAGAATTACCGGCATTAATTTTCCTAACCCAGTTCTGGATCTTAGCAATGAAGGCATGCAATGAGTCAACAAAATGAATTACAGTTTTGTCTTTACCCTGAAGTTTCAGATTAAGTTTATTAAGTTGATCAAATACATCAACTAAATATGCCAAACGTGGTTCAAACACGGGGGCACTGAAAAATATAGATTCCTTGCCCTGCATGTCCAAATATATCTTTAGCTCTTCTCTAAGTTCAAAAACTCGGCTGAGAACATTCCCTTTCGACAGCCATCGAACTTTAGTGTAGAATAGTAGGACCTGATGCTTTGAATCCAAGACTTTACAGAGTTCTTTGAAAAGTCGTGAATTAACAGGCATAGACTTTACATAGTTTACAATCTTTATGGCGGTGTTCAAGATGGCGTGAAGTTCCTTGGGAAGGGTTCTAGATGCAAGTGCCTGACAATGGATCATGCAATGAGTCACTGTAACTCCAAAAGCCACCTCTTTAAGTCTGGCAGCAAATCCTGACTTTGAACCTAACATTGCAGGTGCCTCATCCGTACATACCCCCCACACATTCTCCCACGACAGTCCTTCCTCATTATGTGTTACCTTCCTCGTAATATCTTCACCTCTGGTAGTAGTCTCAAGTGGAGAGCAAAAAAGAAATTCTTCTTTAAATTCACCAGCATTAACATACCTAACAAATACAAGGAGTTGTGAACAGGAAGAAACATCTGTTGACTCATCGAGCTGGAGTGCAAGTAGCCCGAATTGAGCAGCTTTTATCTCGCTGATCACTTGGTCTTTGATATCTCTGGACATTTCTTCAATGAGTCTAGCTACTGTGGTGTCAGAAAGGGATATTTGCTGAATTTTGTTCTCACAATCGTTCCCAAGTGCAAGCTTCACTATCTTCAAAACACAAGACTTTACCAGAGTTTCACCAGTGTTATATGTCTTTTTCTTTTCAGCAATTTCAAGTGACACTTCAAATGAAGCTCTAATTATATTCTTACTTTGTGTTTGAAACACACCACCAGAGCCCAGTTTCAAACGTTTCAAACCTTTTCATGATGCTTAAAGAAATTCACATCTTTTCTTATGTTCTGGATGAATCTTTTCAAGAAGATTTTTCAACTTTGATGGTCTTAAGGAATCATTCCCGAACACATTCAGACACAAAACACACTGCCCCTTCACAACGCCCTTATCAGAGAATGAAGTCAATCCATACTGAATATATTCTTCACAGAAGGCCCTTTTCGTCTTGCTCTTGCCAGCCATCATACTCATGAATGTGGGAGACCAGAAGAGATGGATGTGAACAACACTCAGTATAATCTACGCACGCGCGCCCACTCACACACACACACAGAAACACACACACACATCATTTTTTAGCAGTTTCATCTGAAATACACTTGTAATTTTCATTCACAACTGTAATCCATTTTGATACAGCAATTTAAATATAAATAGTATCAAACAGTACTTAAAGAGTGTGACATAAATAAAGTAAAAGACAAAGAAGCTTAATGATCAAAACACACACAGACCATTGGGCTAGTTTAAAATGATTGACTATGATACAAGCAAGAAATTTCATACCAGAAGCTAATAGCAATAAATATTTCATGCCTACTGAAAGGAAGAACGAGTCACGAAATTTTGCAATCAAAATACACCCATAAATCAAGTAGTAAAGACACATTTCCCTATTTACTGATATGAAATACAGGAACAACAACAGTCTTAGCGCACCTTTCCACTGAAAATCTCAGATATTAATATAATTCATTACAACGAATATGCTAACAGTCGGAAGGGCACTGTGACTGGTTACTGAACTTCGGCTGAAGGTAGTGATATAATACTGTACTGACTGGCTAAGTGAGCTGTGTATTGCGGGAAACAGACAAGTACCAAACTTAATGCGATCCTACTCTAAGCACATCACCCACGTCAAGAAACCTTATCATAGTCACATACACACACACACACACACACACACACACACACACACACATATATATATATATATATATATATATATATATATATATATATATATATATATATATATATATATATATATATATATATATATATATATATATGTATATATATATATATATATATATATATATATATATATATATATATATATATATATATATGTATATATATATATATATATATATATATATATATATATATATATATATATATATATATATATATATATATATATATATATATATATATATATATATATATATATATGTATATATATATATATATATATATATATATATATATATATATATATATATATATATATATATATATATATATATACAGTATATATTGTCATAAACTGGGTCCTTGGTGTGGATAGGAATAGGGACAATTTATTATTATAGACTACCTTCGGTAGCAAGGGGAGTCCACGATTATGAACAAAAGGAAAACTACTGGAACTTACCTTAGAGTCTTCCTTAATTTACGTAAATAATGAAGGTCGCCAATTTGGAATTAGAATTCTTTTACAATCAAAAGGAGTTTATTTACAGAGAATGGGGCAAATATGTGTGACCAAAAATGTAACGATTTACAAACACATAAATCACATATGATAGATCAATAATGCAGTAATTTACAGACGCGGAATGTAAATATGAGGGGCCACAGGTACAATAATCCCCATTAAAACAAGTAATTCTGTTATGCTAAAATGCATCAATTCACAGGCAGTAATGCATTGGAAGGGGTAAATTCCAGGATAATGGACATTAGTTAATCAAGACGATTTCTGTGTGGGCAACAGATTCTTGCGATCAGCCTGCGACCAGGGGTGGTTGCGAAATTTGGATGGCAGTCATTAACGGGTATCCTGGCATAGATTTGCGAACTGGGCAGGGTATGATGGCTCCTGGAAGAGAATTCTGGCGTTAGTACAAGCACTGGAGGCAAAGGAAACCTCCCTTGTTACTGAACAAAGCACAATGAATCTACGCACTAGGGAGGAATTGATCACTTGAGTTACTTAAATTAATTGGCCCTTAATTTACACTATGGAGGGAATATTTGAATACTTATCACTGAATTGTAGTAGGTTGGTTTCAAAGCAAGTCATGGGGCAATTCATGGGCTGCTCAAAGTAGGGTGACTTAACAAAGGGGCTGCTTTTTTAGGAGGAAGAAAATTAAGGTTTGGAGGAATGAGAAACCAAGGAATTTCATGGAGAGAAAAAGAGCTGGCTTATTGACTAATTGCAGTCAATGTACCAGGGGCCTGTAGATGTTTTGCACTGAACATGTGAGGCTTGGCCGGTCACCATGGTTAGTCTTCACCAGCATAAAGGAAGGAAAATGGGCATGTGTGTCTTGAGTGCTGGTCCTGTGCGGAGAGGTTGCTTCTCAGGGAACCCAGTACGCGCCTTCCAGGGTGTTTGCTTTGAAGTCTAGGCCTAGGTCGATCTGCAAAGAGTCATAAAGCCAGCAAAGGAGTGGAGAAAAGTGGGTCTTAAGATTAAGTACTTAGAGGTAAAGTTCCTATCTATCCCACAGCCTAGATTCGCCTCCCATCCTCTAGCGCAGAGACTCCCAAACTTTTTGTTCCTCGGTACCCCTTCGGCTTTTTTATAGATTCCCATGTACCCCTAACAATAAAAATTAAGCTTAATATTAAAAAAGAATATTTTAATATTTTGATATTTTAAACTTATGGAGTCTCCATGTGTAGATTACATAGGTATCTTAAATGGTGATAACAGAAATAAAGCAATTACTAAGGTAATTTATATTTTGATCCAGCACATACAATACATACCTTTTTATTAGTATCCAAAACATTGAACAAAACTCAGGTATTCTTATTTTGGTACAGGTAGTCATACAGATCTACACTGCAGATACAGCTGTGTGAATTTTATAATAGTAAAAAACAAATGGTATTACCTTACTCCCAATAAATTTAAATAAAAGTGATCGGGGTGAAGGGGTTGGGTTATTGTTTTACCCCAGGACGGCTGAGGTGGGGCTTCCCTTACATAAGTTCAAACAGCCACTAACTGTCCTTTCTTAGTTCAAAATATGCTTGGTCTACCTCGCCCGGCACGTTTTCTTGGCCCCACAGTCAAATGAAAGGTGAAATTATTCCCTGAATAAATTCATTCCTTGCTGTCGGACGAGGGAGGAATGGAAATCTTTAACAATATATATATATATATATATATATATATATATATATATATATATATATATATATATATATATATATATATATATATATATATAGGTTGTAATTGGTCTTGTGTAAGAATTAATTGAATCAATGGTAGGAACGCTACGCTCTAAGTAAAGAAAATAGTGCGTGTGCACACACACACAAACATGCACACATAATTTTTTAGCAGTTTCATCTGAAATACACTTGTAATTTTCATTCACAACTGTAATCCATTTTGATGCAGCAATTTAAATATAAATAGTATTAAACAGTACTTAAAGAGTGTGACATAAACAAAGTAAAAGGCAAAGAAACTTAATGATGAAAACACACACAGACCATTGGGCTAGTTGCGACTGTCCAGTTTAAAATGACTGACTATGATACAAGCAAGAAATTTCATACCAGAAGCTTATAGCAATAAATATTTCATGCCCAAAGCTTACAATATGGAAGTTAATTTACAACTGAAAGGAAGAACGAGTCACGAATTTTTGTAATCAAAATACTCCCATAAATCAAGCTTCTGGCATTTCTCTTGTAAGTTAATAGTTAAGAAAGGTAAAAGAGAGTTCCTTTGCAGTGATAATGATTTAAAGCAAGAAAGACCTTGAAAATGCAAGAGATATGAAGAAGCACTCGATTTGAATGGATTACAAGTATCTGGCTGCAGTGACAGTTGACATTGAGATGGTGTTTGACGGTTGACAGTTCGCTTGGTTGCCAGCGATCTCAGCTGAGTGAACGATGAAGGCTAGCTGGTTCGCAGACTGATGCCTACATCATGCGTCGAGCGCACTAACCCTCTCTATTTACGAAATACAGAATGAAATACACGAATCGTTTCTGATTGACTGATGCACGAACAGATTTATAAGTTAATGACACATTGAAAAACACATACAATAACTCTACGAGACTAGGAACTTTAATAACATGATCTTTTAATCTCCCACAGAAGAAGAACATGGCATAGGGATGAGGTACGTGCTGGGCAGAGCCTAAGCTAGTGATCTTCAAACTGTGGGTCATGGCCTGGTTTTAAACTGGACAGTGGCAACTAGCCCAATGGTCTGTGTGTGTTTTGATCATTAAGCTTCTTTGCCTTTTACTTTGTTTATGTCACACTCTTTAAGTACTGTTTGATACTATTTATATTTAAATTGTTGTGTCAAAATGGATTACAGTTGTGAATGAAAATTACAAGTGTATTTCAGATGAAACTGCTAAAAAATGATATGTGTGTGTTTGTGTGTGTGTGCCCGTGCGCTATTTTCTTTACTTAGAGCGTGGCATTCCTACCATTGATTTAATTAATTCTTACTCAAGACCAATTATAACCTTTTAATTCCACGCTACGCTCTGCTAATTTTGTTCGAGAGAAACCTTTATCTTTAAATAACTTCTTGGGAAGCATGTTTTGTTAATTTTGTCGTACCTTTGCTTCATTGCAACCCTGCTTATACACCCATAATTGTTGCATTATGCATCGCAACCTTTGTTAGGGGAGTATAATTATTGCTTAGAGCAAACAAACCTATTTCAAGTACAGACAATAAATTTTCTTGGATTACTTCCTATATATAGATTACAATTATGAAATTTAGAAACTCATTAGCAGCCTATATTTAATTATTCTAGACATTGTACGTCTTTGTTATCCATTTTGTGTGTTACTAACACTGCCTAATCTAATGCCCTTTGTCTCGCTAAATTTCCATTTAATCATTTTAATTCGTTCTCATTGAACAAACCCTCTGCTTATAGCTGGCTCTGTCCATGCACATGTTAAGCATTTCCTGTATTTATATGCACAACCTATGTATGTGCCGTTGTCCACTGCATGCCATTTAAGTTTACCCATTCTTTGTGAACAAGCCGACTGTTCTTCATAACAGTCAACTGTTCCTTGTTAACTAATATGCACATTTTGTACCTTTGCAAACCCATTAATTGCACTTATGTGCCTTTGAATTACTCAGTTCCTTGGAACTCACAAACACCTGCATGTAAATCTCGTAGTGTGTCATATCTCAGTTCATCGGAACCCATAACCTCTGCACTATAGCCAGTGCCAGCCATGTGCATGTTACCCATTGTTCATTGAACAATCCACTAGTTCTTCAGAACCACATTGCACATCAGTGTCAAGCGCCATCCTTATCATAGGGGCATTCCAACAGCATATGAGATTACGCCTGAGCATTGGAGGCAAAGATAGTGAAGTTTTCCCAAGGAAGTCGACCAAACCTGGTCCGACTGGTCCTATAAGAAGACCTGCCCCTTGCAGTGGTGGATCAATGCCTTGGAGTGCAAGGAGTTTGAAGACTTGCTTAATAGACTTCAGCTTAAGAACTTCCTCCATTATGCACCCAGCCCCTTGGTCCTTCACATTATTGAGACACAGCCAAGCCTTTTCACTGACTGCTGCCACATGGCCGGTGCACACAAGATGTACCACCCATCCTCCAGCACCTCAAATAGGTGCATAGTTCCTCCTGACCCCACTGTCTTATCAGTCCAATCAAGAAACAGACCACCGTCACCCCCACCTGTATGTGCCTATTGTAAGAAAGTAGAGCATTTAGAAGCCCAGTGTGAAGCTGAAAGGGGACCAGTGTCAAAGTTCCCCTCTAATCAGAACTCCCAGACTATTCCTACCATAACCACTCCTCGTAGAGATATAGCAAAGTTTGTTGTCACACTTGTAAGCAATAAGGGCACTCTTTGAATTTCAGGGATTGCCCTAGAAAGAAATCTGTTGCCATTATTGCTCTGGCAGCCACTCATTCCTCCTCATTAGGGCCTTCAGCTGAGGGACTTATCTCAGTTGCACCTCCTAAAGGTCGGTGCTGCACTCAACAGGCCTCCGCATTTGAGGACACTGGCGCTCAAATCTCCCTTATAAGGTGAGACAAGGTACCCAGTGGTGCCATCATGGAAGAGAACAAGCCTATAACTATTGAAGGCATAGATAATTGGAGGCTGGCACTCCTGATAGTCTGATCGCAGGTCACGAGGCCCCATAAAAGTAGGATGTTTATGCTTGGAGTAGCCAATAAAATTCCTGGAGGTTATGACCACCTGCTGGGACAGGACCCCTCTTTCCAGCCCATTCCTGGGCCTTCCATGGGTCATGCCCCTGCGAGTCTCCTTCGGTGCTACAGATTCTGGTTCCTTCCAAAATGTGCATACATGGACATCCGGCACTCTTGGCCCTGATGTCGCTTATGTCTCCTCTCCATAACCTGTACCTGATCCTGCCTTAGAGTCAGTGACAGAGCATGCTGTCAATCTCCCTTCAGGAGATCCCAATCTGACATCCTTCTAGTCTACCAGCTTGGTCCTGCTACCAGTGTCCAGCCAAGACCCAGCCCAGAGTTCAGTAGTGTCTCTTCCAGATTCCCCTGGCCATAGCAGAAGCTCGTTCCCTGGTGCGGCCTCGCAACCCATGCCTGAGTTGGTCCTTGCAACCTGTGAAACTCTCGCACCTGCACCAACATCTTCTACTTCATCAGAGCCCCCAGAAGACAAAACTCGGGTGGATTAAACTCTTCAAGAGGCCCTATTTAAGCTGGTCACCCATGTGGAGGCCATGCAACAAAATCAAACAGAACTAGTTGGCACCATCGCTGTCCAGGTTATTGCAGCAACCAAGGCAGTAGCTGGCTCAGTGCCTGTTCTGCCAGTTGAAGTAAAACCCATAGACCTGGCCCAAGGATCTTATTGGTCTAGTGTTCGAAGGAGGCCAAAGAAGAGAAGGTCCAGATAGTTAACAGAGCCACTGAGCTCTCATGACACTAGTGACCTATATATGTGTAACTGTGCCTTATCTTAACAGAGCAATCCTGGCACCTTGCCCAGAGAAGGATGCCTAATTGTCTCCTACCTTAGCAATTAGTGTTTGTATTTATGAAAATTTAATTAAATAGTCAAAATTTTTGCATTTTCATTTTACCATTATGTTAATGTGACATTGCCATTTGCTTTATTCTTATTATTAATTTATGGGTGCAGCTCAACATTTCCCCCTTATACTTAACATAAGTTAGAACAAATCCTCAGTTATCTTAGGGATATATAATTTGTATGTGAGTTAGTTATTTTAATGTGCTGCATTAGCTAAGTTCTGTGAGGCATTCATTTAGCTAATTAATGAACCCACTAGATTTAGTAAACCCACAGACAATACATTCCTTAAATGAATGCAAGCACCTGGCTCTTAGCCTTAGATAGGGCTAACTCTTACTTAATCTTACCTCACCTTGAGTTTCTTTAAAGTAAAAGTTAATTGCCAGACTTCAGGAGGTTAGGTTTAGCTTCTTACCTGGTAGCTACCCTCTTGTACAGACCTTCCATCCTGAAAGGGCCTGGAAGGCCTGTTTAGAGGGGGAGCTGTTATGGATATCAGGCCTTTTGCCTGTTAAGAAACTGAACATTTTCAATTTTAAAGAAACAAATAAAATTTTAGAGAAAAGTGGTAATTTCAAGGGCTGAAAAGTTGAGCTGAAGTTCTCCCTGTACTTAATTAGTCCCCTGAGGTAACGCCTGCAGAAAATCCTTCACAAACCTCTGTTTCCCTCTCTCTCTGCCTTGGACTCTCTTTTATTCCAGAGAATTGTACAAAGGAGCAAAATAGCTGGAAGGCATCCAATCAGCCAGGGAGGAAATACCAGTGGCCAGAGAGACGTCGTTGTTTGAAGGCAAGCAGTCAGTAATGAGTGAACCACTGGCCAAGGAAGATCTCTTCCAACCTTACATAGCTTCCCGGAGGGCAGCACCCAGATCTCAATCTATTGTTGACCAAAGTGAAGCAACCATTGAGCTAGCTTGCCAACTCCACTATAGAAGCAGAGCCCACTCAAGCTTTGCTAAAGCATAGATAATTTGTAAGGCATATCTGGAATAAGAGAAGAGTCCACCCTTAAGGGGATCGGCCGCCTAAAAAGCCCAAAAAATCTTTAAAAAATTCGATTTGCTGAAAAAAATTCTATGGCTTCGTATAGCATTCAAGAATGTGTCCACGAAATATTATGCTAAAATTTGCCTTATTTCTCTCGTTATGGCCTCAAATGTAACAATAACTATATACCCATAAAACACCAGTAGCGCAAATGATTTAGTCTGGTATAGTTTTTGCGATGTGTGTTACGAAAACTTCCTTTGAAATGAAATATATAATGTCAATAATATCCTACTTGGCACCTTTTTAGTTTTTCCTAGCCATGACAACGCACACATCATACCATGACGCCGACTGTGGCCGAGAGTTGCCTATAAACTTCCAAGCCAGAAGGACACGTTTTTCACGCTCGCTAGCCTTGAGTGAACTCTGTATTTTCTGCGGTGTTTTTGTTTTTTCACCGTGCCTGAAAGGTCCAAGAGTTCACTTCATGCTTCTAGAATGCCGAAAAGCCAAGTGGAAAAGTCCAGGCGAGAAGTAGAAGAAAGAATTCAAGAAATTAGTGCCATAGAGGGGAATGGAGTGACGGAGAGAGAGAGAGAGCTGTCGCCCAGCAAACAGCACAGGCAGCGATCTCTGCTGACCAGAGACCAACCACATCTACCCCTAAAAGCCTCTTTATTCGTTCGTCACTACTAAAGGGCAAAGATATTTTAGAAGAAGAAAGCAGTAGCTCGGAGGCTGCTATTATAGACGATCGTGAAAATAAAATTATCATAATAAGTGAATCAAGACTTGATGAATTACTTGAATCACGAATCCCTAATTGTGAATGTAAAGTAATTTCCAGGATCCATTTGGCAAGGGATGGATTCGAGACACTAATAAAAAAGTGTAGGCAACTATGATACCCTAGAGTAATACCTTGCAACAAGATCAGACAGGGGACCAGGAACCTAAAATTTGTAATAATGTGTTTTTAGGCACATAAATAATCAATTAATATTCTTATTTATAATAATTTTGCATTAATTAATAACCAAAAATAAAAATTAAAACCATAAAATTAATTGTAACACAGTCTTTGAAGG